>NC_081570.1:67769464-68012859 GCF_022355385.1 Mustela nigripes
TTCTCCTCCTCCTCCTCCTCCTCCTCCTCCTCCTCCTCCTCCTCCTCTTCTTCTTCTACTTCTTCTTCATGTATGGGAAATAAAACAGCATCAGGCAAAGTAGATTTTGCTATGTTTGCAAACTTCATTAGAAATTCTGTATATACAGAGCAAAACATTTCACCTGGAGTCAATAGTGAGGGAGGGAGGAGCTTTGGTAGTTTGAACAAATAATCAAACCAAAGATTTGTGACCAAATTTTGAAGGGGAATCTAAATGCGGTTTTGGGAAAAGATGACTGAATGAATTACCAGTAGCTGTTTGTCACTTCCCAAAACTCTGCTGCAGAAAAACAATACTGAGCAGATTTTATAATCTTTTTTTTCTTCTTTTTTTAAAATAATCTTTTCTTCTTATTCTTTTCTTTCCAAATCAAGTCAAGCAGAATATAGTTAAAAGCTTAATTTTTTCTGAAATCTTCCATATAAAACCAAATCTGAATCCAACATTTCCCAACAGTCTTTAAAAAAAAAAAACAACAGTAAGTAATCAGTGTTTAATTACTTGACTTTTACATGGTACAACCTTTGAGACTTTGCTGACTCACTGAGGCTTCAAGGTGCATTGTTCAGAATGTTCAAAGACCCTGGATGTCTTGTTAGCACTAACAATGCTAAGATTACAAATGGAAGAAGTGGACTGTAACGTGCTCCTCGTGCTCCTAGGGTATACCATTGCATAGTCTCAAAAAACCTTATTTAATTTTGGATAGGAGTGGACATAAGGTAGAGATGGAAAAATAGTTCTATGTTTGTGTATTATTAATGACTGCAGCCTCATTACCAATGACTGGAGCTTAAAGCTCTCAGATGAGATACACTGTTTTGTGACTATAAAACAGAAGATGAAGAGAATGGTTACAAGAAGCCCTTTAAGTGTCAGAACAGACAAATGTGTAATTCAGAACCAAAATATGTGCCTTAGTGATCAGTTTATTTATAATCTATATGTTTAGGTTAAGTGTATTCCCTCTTTTATTTAAAACTTTGCAAATGTGGGTTATAAGTGGAAAATTTAAATAGGTCAAATTTAAACTCACATAATTTTCAAGATTGTTTTATAGTCTCTACCTATGTAAAAAATCTCCATATTAACATATGGTTTATTTCTTACCTTTTAATCAAATATTAAGAAATCATTTAAATCAGTTTAAGGAAGAAAATTATAGAGCTTTCTATCTTTTACTATCAGTAATCAATCAGATTTGTGTGTAATTTTGGAAAATGAATCAAAAGATCTTGTGTGGTTTTAAATATATGTTATTTCTACCCTACCCACATCAGAAAAAGTTTTGAGATGCATTACACACAATACATATATAATAAAACAATGTATAATAAAAGATCAAATAGAAATTAAAAATTTTAAAAACTTGGAAATAATTTTTGTGAGGTCTTATAAATATAGAATTATTGGTTAATTATTTTGAACTGTCATGTTAGATTATTGCTTGTGATGAGTATGACTTGTTTCTGGTATATTCTCTTCCAAAAAAAATTTTGACCTCTAGTGGGACATAGTATTACCACATTCTTCCATCTTTTTTTTTTTTTTTAAGATTTTATTTTTAAGCAATCTCTATACTCAACATGGGGCTCAAAGCCACAACCTGAAGATCAAGAGTGGCCGGCTCCATCAGCTGAAACAGCCAGGTGTCCCCACACTATCCCATTTATGCATCTCTCAGAATCCACATAGACAGAAATTCAATACACAATATTCTATGAATACTTTTCTCAATATCTTAATTTATATTCTGATTCAAATCTTTCTGGAATTAGTCCACCAAGAAAACTTACCTGAAATTTCTTTTATTCAACCATTGCAACTAGACAATACACTCTTTGAACAGAGAAACCATGTTATTTTGTTTATTGTTCTTTGCTTGGTGACTATATTAGTGAATGGTAGAATTGAGCTATTCCTATTAATGACATATACAATAAGTGGACAATGTTGACACTTTCTTTTCTGAAGGTAAACTGTTCCTTTTCTTAACTTAGCCCACATCTACACCTACAGAGTCAAAGGAAGTTCATACACATTTAGTTATTCCTGGTTGTTGTCATGATTTTATCTCATTTTGCTTTCCTGTGCTTTCTGATTTTTTGTAATGATTTATCATCAGAAAAAGCAATAAACATGGTTTGTATAATTGTGGGTTTTTTCTTTTTAAGATTTCATTAATATTTTAGAGAGAGAGATAAATAGTGAGAGAGGACAACAGGTGGGAGAGACAGAGAGGGACGCAAGTTCCCCGCTGAGCAGGGAGACAGATGCCCCTAAATAACTGTTAAACAAATCAAAAAGGAAAAAACTAGGGGAAATAGATTTTTTTTAAATCTAGAATGAAGGTTGTTTATGAGGCTAAAAATAGGGGCTTAAAAAGAAAAAAATGCAAATCTACTGTTAATTAAACAGGACCGTTTGGCCATTCCACTTTTAGTTTTTAGAGAACAAAAATTGTTACAGTAATAACTATTTCACAGAGTTGCCCTGAGGTTTAAATTATATAAAATAAATGCACTTAGCAGTAGGCTTGATAAGATTAAGCATCGGGAAAAAAATGAGGAGGAAGAGAGGGAGGAGACAGAGGAGGAAGAGGAGAGGGGAGAGGAAAAGAAGGGGGGGTTAAGGATATGGGGGGGAGGAGGAGGAAGGGAAGGGCAAGAGGTGGGGAAAGAGAAGATTAGAGGACAGGAGGGAAGAGGAAGAATCATATGTATTTTATACATTGCTTCTTTTCTCTCCCCTTGCAGTTGTGAACTATGTGTCTAAGTCACCTGGGTAAATTTCTGTTCTTTACTGTTTATAGACTACTGCTCTTACTCAGAAACCAAATTAGACCTTGTACATACAAAGAATCTCATTTAATCACCACCCATGTCCTGTGAGATGGAAACTGTCTCTGTCTTAAAGATGAAGAAACTGAGATTCAGAGTTTAACGAATTTGCCTAAAGTTACAAAAAGCTACAAGAGGCTCAGAGAGAATTTGTATTACAGTCTCTTTATGTATATATGAATTTAAAAATCTTAGTAATTTGTATACTCACTTAAATTCCATTTTTAGCTATTCTAAGTAATAAAATATTTTTTAAATACATTTGAGGATGTAATATGAATAGCACCATAAAATTTAAATTCAAACTATTTTAGGCTACACTACAGATGATTGCTTAGATTCAAAAGAAGCAATGAATCAGTTTTATAAGATTTCAACTAAAATAAGAAACAATATAGATTTTTTCTTTATTTATTTCAAATATGGGAGCTCTCCTCCATTTAAAATACTCCTTTTAATTCTTGCCAAAATCAATACTCTAGATGATTTCATTGTGGTTGATTTTGAAATATAAATACAATAAGGAAAATGAGAAAAATATTCTACATTTTAAATTCAGGATTTTATTTTTTTAAATTCAGGTCAGGTATCTCCTTTTTCATTAGATTGGAAACACAATTCTTGTTTTTTCTACACTTCTGGTTTCATAGCCAAAAGAATTTTTTTGGTGAGTTACCTAGTTCATCTTTTCCTGATGGATGGAAGATATATTTTAATTTGCAGTTTAACAAAGTGATAAGTTAAATACCATTTGGCCAATGAAAAATTTTAAATTATTGGACAATTCTCCCAGACTTTAAAAATTATTTTCATTTCTGGGACGCCTGGGTGGCTCAGTTGGTTAAGCAGCTGCCTTCGGCTCAGGTCATGATCCCAGCATCCTGGGATCGAGTCCCACATCGGGCTCCTTGCTCAGCAGGGAGCCTGCTTCTCCCTCTGCCTCTGCCTGCCATTCTGTCTGCCTGTGCTCGCTCTCTCCCCCTCTCTCTCTCTGATAAATAAATAAAATCTTTAAAAAAAAAAATTATTTTCATTTCATTTTAGTCATCTATAAATTAATGCGAAGTATCTTCCCAATAAGAATAAAATTTTATGCTTTTCCATTATCTCCAATGTATAGCTGTCTGCTAATTGGTTGGTCACCAAATTCATAAAATTGCCATTTCTTATGGATTCTTTTCTGTTTTCAAGCAAATGAATTCAAGTGACTGATATATTTTCTTGATTTAGTCTAGTTTGAAGCTTGAAATAATTAAGAAGTAAGCAACTGACCTAATTATGTACACAGTGTTGGTATTTATTAAACAGCATATGAAGTCTGCCTTGCCTGACTACGAAATAGACACACTCAGCTGCATTCCAGTTCTCCTATAGAAGTTGCAGTGACAGTGCATTTCATGATCTATCTGGCTAAAGCGAATAAATCTTTACAACACAGGCAATGCAATTTGGTGATAGATGTTATGCAATGTAGGAAGAAAATTAAAGCATTCAGAAGCTCTCTTTCAATTTGCATTTCTGTTGGGTTTTTGTTGTTGTTTTAATTTTTTTAAATGAATAGCTTTCAGCTTCCTGGGTTTTTTTGTTTTGTTTAATTTTGTTCTGTTTTGCTTTGCTTTGATGTGTGTGTGTATTTCAGCGTGTATGAAATTTCTCCTGGAGGTGGGAGAAAGTGGCTGGGGAGAAAGCAGGGGAGGGGATATATTTACATCAAGAACAAAAAAGAAAACAGATAATCTTTTCTTTCAAAACCACATTACAGAAATAGATATATATCAATGACTTGAGGTGCCCCACCTGAATGACCACGAATAAAAGTTACCTGTATCTTTGGGCTGCCAGGCTATGATAAACTATAAAGGATTTCTGTTCAAAGATGATTTAATACTGTTAACAGGGAAAGAAGTCAGCAGGGAACCTCCTTTGGAGACTAATAGTCTTCATATCTGAAATTCAGCTTTGGTTAAGGACTCCAAAAGAGACTTGAGAGACTGGGAACCTGCATGTTTTTCAAGTAGAATTTGACAAGCATGGCATTTCTTGCATATCAAGCATGCCAGGTAAACCTCATGAGACAATCCTAGTTGCTTGTGGTTTTTGCTAAATTATAAGTTATTTTAAAATATACAATTGTCTTCTGATTTTAATTTGGAGTGTTTTTAAGTATGCATGTATGTGTCAGGAAGGGAAGTTGGATTACTAAGTGAACACTTTGAAAACAGAAAGCAGTGAAGTGTTCTCCTTTTCTTCCCCCAAGCCAGATTTTAAAAGTTAATATGATTGTTGTTTTTAAACTTTATCGAGGAATAACTGACAAATAGAATTATATACAATTAAAGTATACTATGTGATGATTTGATGTATATATACATTGTGGAATGATTACCAAGACCAAGATAATTAATAGATCACCTCACATTGTTAATTTGTGTGCGTGTGTGTGTGAGTGTGTTGAGAATGCTTAAGATCTACTTTTAGCAACTTTCAAATATAATATTACATTACTAACTATAGTCACCAAGCTTTATACTAGACCCTCAGAAGTTATTCATCATGTAACAGAAAATCTTCTTTGATCGACATCACCCCATTTCTCCCTACCCTCATCCCCTGAAAACCACCATTCTACTTCCTATTTCTATGAACTCAGCTTTTTTTTTTTTTAAGACTTCACATATGAGTTATGTCATACAGTATTTATCTTTCTCTGTCTGGCTTATTTCACTTAGCATAATACTCTCCAGTTGTCTCCATGTCATAAAAGCAGGATTTCTTTCTTTTTTGATGGCCGAATAATATCCTGTTGTGTGTGTGTGTGTGTGTGTGTGTGTGTGTGACATTGTGATATATAATCACAATTTCTTTCTCATTTATCTGCTAAAGGACACTTAGATTTTTTCCATATCTTGCCTTGTAAATAATGCTGAAATAAGCATGGATGTGCAAATAGCTCTTCAAAATACTGATTTCAGTTTCTTTGGATCTATACCCAGGAGCAGGATTCCTGGATCCTATGGTGGTTCAATTTTTAATCTTCTTATGATTTATTTATTTTATTTGAGAGAATGAGCACTAGTTGCAATGGGGGGGGGCAGTAAGCAGAGGGAGAGGATGAGAGAGAATCTCAAGCAGACTCCTTGCTGGCAGGGCTGATCCAATGATCCTGAGACAATGACTCAAGCTAAAACCAAGAGTCAGATGCTTAACTGACTGAACCACCCAGGTGCCCTTCACTTTTTGATTTTTTTAGGAGCCACCATACTGTTTTCCACAATGGCTATACCAATTTACAGTCCCACCAACATTGTATAGGTGTTCCCTTTTCTCATCCTTGCTAACATTTATCTATCTCTCTCTCTCTTTTTATGGCTATTCTAACAGGTGTGCAATGAAATCTCATTGTGCTTTTAATTTTCATTTCCCTGATTATTTATAATGTTGTGCACATTTTCATGTACCTGTTGGCCATTGATATGTCGTCTTTAGAAAAACATCTTTTTGGTATCTTGTCCATTATTTAATTAGATTATTTGCTTTTTTCTATTAAGTTGTATGAGTTTTTTATATATTGTGGATATAACCACTTCTCAGTTATATAGTTAGCAAATATTTTAATCTCATTCTGTAAGTTAACATTTGAGGCTATTATTTTCTTTGATGTGCAGTAATTCTTCAAGTTGGTGTAGTCCTACTTGCTTATTAGCTTTTATTACCTATGCTTTTGATGTCTTATCCAAGAAATCATTGCTCAGACCAGTGTCAAGAACCTTTTTCATTATTTTTTGAGGAGCTCTATAGTTTCAAACATTACAGTTAGGTGTTCAATCCATTTCAAGCTAACGTTTATGAGTTGTGTGAGATAGGGTTCCAGTATCTTTCTTTTGGATGTGGACATCCAGTTTTACCAATGCCATTTATTAAGAGACTACCCTTTTCTATTGTGTTTTCTTGATGCCCTTGTCAAAATTAAATGGAACATATATGTGTGAGTTTATGTCTGGCTCTCTATTAGGTTCCACTGGTTTATGTGTCTATTTTTATGCCAGTTCCATACTGTTTGGAATACTAAAGCTTTGTAAATAGCTTGAAATTAACCAGTGTGGTGCCTCCAGTTTTGTTTTTTCTCAGGATTGTTTTTGTTATTTGGGGATTATGTGGTTTCATACAAATATTAGGATAGTTTTTTTCTGTTTGTGAAAGAATGGTACTGGAATTTTGATACAGATTAGATTAAATCTGGAGATTACTTTGATAATATGGACATTTTCACTATATTCTTCCAATACAAGAACATGAGATATCTTTCCTTTTATTTGTGTCTTCTCCAATCTCTTTCCTTGGTGTCATATAGTTCTCAATGTACAGATCTTTTATTTCCTTATTATTTCTTAATTTAACCTTCAGATAGTTCATTATTAGCATATAGAAATGAAACTGATTTCTGTATGTTGATTTTGTATTGGCAACTTTATTGAATTCATTTATTAGCTCTAACAATGTTTTGGGAAATTATTAAGAGTTTTCTAAATAAGATCATGTCATTTGCCAAGACATAATTTTACTTCTTTTTTTTTTCCAATTCAGATGTCTTTTTTTTTCTTTTTTCTTTTTTCTTTTTTTTTTTAGATTTTATTTATTTATTTGAGAGAGAGACAGAGAGAGTGAGAACAAGAGCGGGGTGAGGGACAGAAGAAGAAGCAGACTCCCTGCTGAGCATGCAGGGTTCCATCCTGGGACTCCAGGGTCATGACCTGAGGGGAAGGCAGGCACTTAATAAACTGAGCTATGCAGGTTCCCCTTTTAGGTCTTTTTTTTTTTGCCTAAACTTTGGCTAAGGGGGTACCTGGGTGGCTTAGTTAGTTAAGCATCCAACTACTGATTTCCTGCAATATCCTTGTCTAGTTTTGGTAACAAGGTAAGGTTGGTCTCATAAAATGGGGTTGGAAGTGTTCCTTCCTCTTCAATGTTTTTGGAAAAATTTGAGAAGGATATGTATTAATTCTTCTTTAAACATTTGGTAGAATCACCTGTGAAACCATCTGATTCTAGGCTTTGATGTGTTGGGAGATTTTAGATTACTGATTCAATCTCCTCAGTCATTATTGGATTATTCAGATTATCTGTTATTGCATGATTCAGTCTTCATAAACTATGTGTTTCTAGAAATGTATCCATTTCTTCCAAGAGTCTATTCTGTTAGTATATAATTATTTGTTGTGGTATCTTATGATTCTTTGTTTTTCTGTGGTATCAGTATCTCTTCTTTTGTTTATACTTTCATTAATTTGTATCGTATCTCTTTTTTTCTTCATCCACCTAAGGATTTCGATTCAGTTTTTTCAAAAACACAACTTGAAGTTTCATTGATCTTTTCTGTTGTCTTTCTGGTCTCCAATTTATTCCAGATCTTATCTAATTATTTCCTTCCTATTGCTAACTTCAGACTTAGCTTGTTCTTCCTTTTCTAGTCCTTGAGGTAATTAAAATATTCTTAAGTCTTTACAGTCGCACTAATATGTTCTGTGTACATATCACATAAATGAAACTTTCCTTTTCCTTAGGATAAATTTCCAAAATTCTCTTTTAGAATATATTGTTTTCAGCTTCCAACTTAGGGAAGTTCAATTTTAATAGGCAGTATCTATTGACATTTGTTTTAATCTAAATTTATAATATCAAAATCTTATATGTAACGTGTGTGTGTGTGTGTGTGTGTGTGTGCAACACCACGCTTAATTCTATTTGTTAAGAATGACTTTTCTTAGTGATATAGGAAAATAAAATAATACAATTATTAAAAAATCAGTTTGTAAAACACAATCTGACATTTTAAGAATAAAAAATTGAGTCTGTATTCTCTCAAAAGGTGACTTTTCAAATAAGTCCTTTCAGGAGAAAAAAAATATTACTTACTATTGTCCCAATCACCTACATATAAAGAAAAAATTCTCATTGAGCTTGTACAAATGCAGATATATCTATATTTTAAAACACTGAAATCACAAAATAATTACTTCATATATACATAGTATAAGAACATAATGTACTAGAGGAATATATAAAGATGAATGTAAAAACGCTTACTTCAAATTGACAATCTGGAAGGAAACATTTCTCAAATGGACATATGGATAGGCAAATACATTGGAATTATGTGTAATTTTTTAATAAGTATTTCTTAGTAAAATATGTAAGTCTTTACTTTCTTTTTGAGAGGTGAAATAAATGTTGTTGGACATACATGAGACAAAATACTCTGGGGAAATGTTTGTCAACAGACTATAAAAATATATTTATTTTGTAAACTGTCTGCATGCCAGCAAGGTAATATCTTATATTAAAACCTCTCCTGTACAGGGGCACCTGAGTCATTTAGTTGGTTAAGCAGCTGCCTTTGGCTCAGGTCATGATCTTCAGGTCCTGGGATAGAGCTCCGCCTTGGGCTCCCCACTCAGCAGGGAATCTGCTTCTCCCTCTTTCTCTGCCCCTCCTCTTGCTCATGCTGTCTTGCTCCTTCCTTCAAATAAATAAATAAAATAAAATAAAAACCAAACAAATAAAAAAACCAATCACCTAAAAACCTCTCCTGGACATGGAAAGAATCTGATACAAGAACAATTTAACACATTTTATTCAGATAATTACATTCTAACATAAAGCAATGCCCTTCAGAAATTATGTTGCCTTTTTGTAAAGTAGGTCTTGCTGTTCATGTCATTTGCCAATACACAATTTTACTTCTTTTTTGGCAAAAAAAAAAAAAAAAAAAAATGCCAGTTTTTTTTCTGTTAGTTCTTTGGGCATAAAGGCTTGGAGCACTTGTTCTAGAGGCATCACATGACCAGCATCCATATCTGCACTCTTTTCTGCTTCTAAACTGAATTTATTCGGTCAAGTTCTTTATGCTATTGTAAAGGTCTCTAACTTCCTTGCGCCTCAGTAATAGTATCTTCCTCAAATTTGGGGGCTTTTTTGGTATGAATCAAATTAATTAATCTATGTAGAATTAGTTAGTTTACTTAGAGACATAGTAAACACTATATAAAGATTAGCAATCTGATGTGGAAGCACCGATCTTCAGAAGAGGTAAATACTGGCATCTAATTCATTCACTTTTAATACTAACATTTTATTAAGTCACTCTTTATTTTTAGGAGTTGAAACTTAATCCATTTAATAATGTTGGTCTTACATATTTATTCAGCATAATAAAAGAAGTATTTCCTGACTGTTATTTATAATATGTGCATTAATGAATTACAAGAAAATGCTCAATATTTGAAGGGTTGGCCAGTTTTGTTTCCATCACCTATCCATCTTTCCTGCTCATTTTTCTTCTTCTTTTTCTTTTTTTAACTATGGAAGGAAAGAGTCAATAGCTTTTACCATCTCTGTCTTTCCATGTATTATTTATCAGTCTATTTCTAGGGTGCCTATTGTTGTCCTACTGATGTTCTACCTAGTGCATTCTGCAAACTTCAGAAAAGCAGGCATAAAGAGGGAATCTATAGAGGGCCTTGATTTGGCAGACCCAAAGGGAAAGAGTTTTCAGGCAGGAGGGGCTTTGTTGTCTAGTGAGATAACAAGACAAAAAAGCATATAAATGATGAGCCAAGAGAGCTCTGAGAAATAGGGAAACAGACATCATTTAAGGTATTGTCAAATTTCTGAGAGTTCCAGAACAAAACTAATGTCACCTCTGCAAACCAGGTAGTATCCCAAAGAAGATGCCTCTAATCAAATCTTTACTGGCTTCAGAGTTTTCTTTTAAAGTGGTATTTTTTGATTGGTGGAAGCATTTTATAACATGTTTTTGTCAGATAGAGTTTTTGACAATCTCACATTTGGGGTACTTCATAGGGACCCTTTATATCTGAAAATTGTTTATAGGAAGATATAGGTTCATTGACTTAATAGAAGTTATTTTAAAGCAAAGATGTGACTCTCATAAATTAGCTTAACAAATATTTTACCTACTTATTGACCATCTCACTGGCAAAAAATTGTAAGAGCTACAATGAGTTAACGAACACAATTAACTGAGGTTCAGGGAGCTTAGGTAACTGGACGAAGGGTCACAGCTAATCTACCTGTCATAAGTAAAACCTAAGTGCAGATCTAGGGAGATAAGTGAAGAACAAGTTACATATTACATGTAACAATTTAGTAAGACACTACAAGGAGTGTGTGTGTGTGTATGTGTGTGTGTGCACGCGCACCCATGTGTTCATGCCAGCATGCAGGGTGAGGGGGAGAGCAGTTGAAGGAAACTCTGAACAAACAGACCTAACCCTGGGTGAAAAGAGGGTGGTGAACTTTTGAACCCCGGTGGTATACAAAGCATACAATAATACCCACCCACCCAATTCTGCAGGTAATACAATCACAGTTCTCAAAGTAAATAAGGTCTAATCCCACCAATGTGTACTTCAAATAAGAACTTTGTTTGACTGGTATTAGTTCCTTATTTTTTCAGTTGTTTCCAAGCCCTTTAAATATTTGTACGATCAGTATTGCTCTGGGTTTCTATGCTTTTAATGATAAGGACCAATAGTTTGATTTTACAATGAAAAACACATAGTAATATACCAAGAATATAGAATTGCCTAATATATGTTTTTTAATTATAATGTCATGTTCTGTTTTTATTTCCCAAATGTAAATTAAATGTTTAATAATTTAATTTAATGTTAATTAAATAATTTTGGTAGGACATAAAAAACTGAGTAAAATAATTCTTTTTAGAGATTAAAAAATTACTTTGTTACATCCTTTCTGTTCATAGGGCACAATTAAGAGAAAAACAAACTTGCTGCCTGTCCTTCTAACATGTTTTGGTCTATCTAGTATACTTTGCATGTTCATTGGATTTTATCATGTTTTAAATCTTTAGTACTTCTCAAATTTGGCAATTTGTACCAAAAAGTTAAGATAATCATTTTCAGAGAAAATACGGGTTGAAGAATATTTATTGTTCATCCTCTTGCCTTTGTACAAAAATATTACCATGGTGAGGATAAAATCATATATATGAAATTATAATGATGAAAAACATGTACATATACTGAAAATGGGTAACACCAGCTAACAATGCTAATGTTTACCAATTGTTTCTACCGGCATTTGCTGTGAATTTTTTTCTTTGTATCCTTTGGAATAGGTTCTGTTTTGTAACCTTCCTACTTTGTAAATGAGAAAAAAAGAGGCAGAAAGAAGTCCTAGGAGAAACAACTAGTCATTGTTAGAACTAAGAACCTATACCAAGCCCCCTGTCTCTACATTGCCTTCCTCTGAGGAAGGTAATCTTTAGTCATTTAAAGAAATAAAAATTATATTTCTCATTCAATATTCTTGGCTTTCTGCTGAAGTTATTTGAAAATAAAAATAATAAGCAAAAGTGACTGAACTGTTATAAAGTATATTAAAGGATTTCTCTATAATGTATGCTATTTGCTTTTTACTGCGTAATCTGGTCACAATGTCAGATTTACATAAATTTATAAAATTTAATTGAAAGCAAATACATATTACAAAGTTGAAACTGTTCTTTAGAGGTGAAACAGAGATAGATAAATTATGATAGAAGACATCATGCTCTAAGTAGCTCAAAAATATTAAAATTTAATGCATTAGTATCTATACTAAACAAATTTTATATTTAAAGTTATTAGGTAAAATTTGAAGAATCATGTGAAACATATTCATTATTCTAGATTACTTGTGTAAATTAGTTATTCAGGATACAGTAGCAAGCAACTGGTGAAAGCTTTTAAGTTATATCTCTGGAAAGTACGTTACTATTTTTACACATGCACACACACACACACACAACCTTAACATTTCATTTCACATAATATGTACTATGTATGAATGTATAAGTACATAAACACTTTACATAAATGTATTATCACTACATAGTTTTATATAATTGTGAGTTGCTTTGTTACTTTTCTCATATGTGTATGACATACCTGTGTCATGACTCAAAGTGGCTTTCCTACAATGGTCATAAATCAGTGGATTTTATCACCTACAATTTTTTTTTTAAGATTTTATTTATTTATTTGACAGAGATCACAAGTAGGCAGAGAGGCAGGCAGAGAGAGAGTAGAAGGGAAGCAGGCTCACCACTGAGCAGAGAGCCCGATACGGGGCTCGATCCCACGACTCCGGGATCATGACCTGAGCTGAAGGCAGAGGCTCTAACCCACTGAGCCAACCAGGCGTCCCTCACTTAAATTTTTTAAGTCACGATAAACAATTGGCCTTTGGCACCTTTACTGGCAATATTTGTTACCTCCAAGGGTCAAAGGAAGATTTTAAAAATATTCTAAAAACCAATCAAAACACATTTAGGGTTATTTGGGTGGGAGAAGAGAAAGATTTTATCCATAACCCTGCAAATTTAATCTTAAAGGGGCTACTTTAGGTAACTCTTCTGTAAGTTTGCAGAATTCATTTGAGATTGTTCAACTCAGACCTATTATGGTGAGTGGTGGCAGCTCCTTTCAATTTCCGTTTAACTTCTTAATGTAGTGACCTTCACTAGTAAATTCCAAAGATCGGGTTATATCATAAGTGAAAGTTTTGTTTTTCACTTCTAAGCACTGGATGCATATTTGCCATATTAATAAAGTAAAACAAAAAAAGTTAAATTTTCATTTGTTACTTGCCAGATGTGATATTAAAAAAAAAAAAAGAACTTCATTGAGTATAAATCTCTATCCTTGTATCCTTGAACCTAGCAGTGCGACTCAGCATATAGTAAACAAATAATAAGTATGTATTGAATACATATTTCATATGAATACTAATTTCATTGGAACCTGGATATATAGAAAAATCTGTAGGTAGAATGCCACTTTTTATTCTAATGTAAACTTAATTATGGTTTGAAAATGAAAAGGCAACATTTTAGAAGTGAAGCACGCAACTAATGTTTCTTAATAAGCTTCTCATTTAAAAGCTTCTATAATAATTAATAAATCAATTGGAAACAGTGCTAACATTTCAAGTTTGTACCCTTTGCAGCTAAGTGTAAGCCAAACTACTTTCCATGAAAAGCACCGAAGAATAATTCCCAAGCAAATCACTATCCATGAATGGTGAAATCACAATTCTAATATATGCCATTACATATATATTTTCCCCTTTCTTAAATCTATGAACTGTTATTCACTATTACTTTTTGTGTATAATAGTTTCTCAAGAAATGTCAAAAGTCAATTCTGCTTCTCCATAAACTCTCCTTTAATGCCATAATAAAAATCAGCATATATTTAGAATCAATATAATCCTTTAAAGTCAAATTTCTTCAGCTGTTGGACACTTGTAACCTAGATGTCTATACTTGTATGTATGCCTTGTTGAATAGGACATTTTTTTCTTATTGCCAAAGACATGAAAGCCAGGAGTAATTATCTAGGTTTCATGTTAAGTCTTTGACTTAATCTAAAGATTATGTACTATCAGTAAAAATTTTAAAAAGGGGATGGTGTTTTGAATAGGGATAAATTAGAATTCTGTTTGTATTGCAAACTTCATTCATCTTTCTTTTTTCTTTACTATAGGCAAACATATTCTCTTCATGTAATTAATGATAATAGTTTCTATACAACAAAACTATATTTTGGGCATCTCATATTTGGATGGATATCAAATTCTACTGAAAAAATTATTTCTCAAAAATAGGATGCTAGGAGCACCTGGGTGGCTCAGTGGGTTAAGCCTCTGCCTTCGGCCCAGGTCATGATCTCAGGGTCCTGGGATCGAGCCCCATATTGGGCTCTCTACTAAGCGGGGGAGCCTGCTTCCCCCTCTCCCTCTGCCTGATGCTCTGCTTGTGATCTCTCTCCCTCTGTCACATAAATAAATAAAATATTTTTAAAAAATAGGATGCTAATTAATGAGATAATAGATCTTCCTTTTGTAAACATTTGTAACTGGTTTTGCTTCAAATCTCCTTACTTAATACTATTTCTCAAAGATAATATCACCAATGTTCTTTCTTAGAGTGTTTTAGAACATATTACTTTTATTCAGGTATTTTATCATGTTTTAAATGTTCTGATATTTGACACTTTATTGAACTTTCAAATATTTAGTAAAATAACACAGTACATTCAAAATTGAACATAATGATAATCAGCAGAATGTTATGATTATTAAATTATATGCTACTTCTTTTGAGAGACGTAAAATGCTAGAAGTTCTCCAGCACTTTAAGTAATCCACCAAACTATAGCAGTGACATATTGTCCTTGACGTATGATGGGTGATTTATATTTTCCAATGAAGGAGACTCCCAATCAATGTAAATAAAGAGCATTAATTTTCAGAAGAAAACTAAATCAGGGTGATCCTTTTAGAGTCACATTTCTGCAATCATCTGGTATTTATGAACCTAAATATCTCTACTTGCCTCTGTCCCATTATTGAATACGATGTTATTTTCTTATTGCAAAAGACAGGAAAGTCAGAATTGATAACCAACTTTTCATGGTGAGTCTTTGACTTGGCCCAGACGTTAAATTTGTCTTTTATTTTTCTCTTACCTTCTTAACAAATTTAAAAATCAATATATCCCAGGTATATTACAAATATACCTTTTACAAATCATAATGTTATTTTCTGAAGTATTCTGTGCTACAGATAGTAAAAGTCTTACAGAAAAAGAGATGCGTGCAAATTTCTTTTTCTGGATGCCTGGATACTTTTTATAACTTTTGGGAATGAGGCTATCAAGTTACAATTGAAAAGTTAGTGCTTTTAACAGATGCCATTGGATTTTCATTACCACTGCTTAGATTAACCATTTTAAGAGATAGGAGACTGTAGAATGTAATGTAAGAAAATGTAAGAATCAATAAAATGCAACAATGACTGATATAAAAAACAACAAATAAAATTCTGGAAGGTTGAAGGACTGCACAAACTGTTAGTCATTTAATAAGTTAATATTCAAAATTTCTGTGTGTGTGTGTATGAAACATTCCTTTTATCTTGTTTTTTCATGACTAATTTAGTTTATGTTTAATATAAACTCAAGCAAATAAGACCTATTGAATAGTTGATTATCTCTGGTTATCGTTGTCTTCACAGCAGTTGGCTCCAGAACAAACAATCCCATACCATTTGCATGGCCTTTCACAGATGGGACAAATTGTCCTAGTCAGCATCCATGCCACCTCCACACTTCAATAAATCTTTCAGAGATGTGGCTCTCTTTATGTTGTATGAGGACTCTCCCTATTGTATGAAGGGTTAAAATGTTGGCTTTAAAATGTATGCACTTAGAAAAACCAGTTTCAACTCTTCCTCTAGCCTTCTTTTTTTTTTTTTTCTTAAAGATTTTATTTATTTATTTGACAGACAGAGGTCACAAGTAGGCAGCGAGGTAGGCAGAGAGAGAGGGGGAAGCAGACTCCCTGCTAGAGCAGAGATCCTGATGTGGGGCTTGATCCCAGGACACTGGAATCATGACCTGAGCCAAAGGCAGAGGCTTTAACCCACTGAGTCACCCAGACACGCCTTTCTCTAGCCTTCTTATAAAGTACCAGCTTCTTGTATTTTTGTATCATGTTTTCAAAGCCTCTAATTATTTTTCACACTCAAAGAAATTGTCCCCAAGGTATTGATTTAACTCCTTGAAAATGTAACATTGTTATTAAAATATATTACTATTTATATAGTTCTTTAGAAATTTTGGTCCAAGACAGAACAGATTATTTTCAAAATAAAATCTAAACAATAAATTGGAAACCCTGACCTCATCTTGACCTATATTCCATTCACTGCCTAGAAGGTACTCGGTGCCTCCTCACTTGCATTGGTCTTCTGAGCATGAGACAGTACAGACATAGCCCACCCCACTCATTCCTTGCGCGTGCCTTCATTTGACTGATTCCACCACAACCTGTCTAAGCTGATACGGAATTTTCTCCTGACAAAGGACACTGAACTTTAAAAAAAGGATTTAGTTTCCTCCGAAAATACCAAAATAGAAAGAGCGATATAATGAACTCCCCTGCAGCTGTCAACTAGATAAACAGTTATTATTCTGCCATTCCTCATACCATGGTTTTTATCACTATAACCCCATTGCCCACCCAGCCGAGTGTTTGGCACAGGGCACACTCACCAGATACTATGTGGATTCAGAGCCTTACATTCTCAATAGGAAAAACCTAGAAAATATATTGTTGATATCATTAATATTCAAAACAATTTATAGTGACCAACCGGCTTTTAATTAGTGACTGATTTATATCATTATTTATATCCCCTCAGAATGATTTTAGTATCTATGTCTTTATGTGCACATGTGTGTGTGCCTATATGCACTCAAATACAAACATATATGTATTTGAGGCAGGAGTTAAGTGGTCTCAAAAATATATATAAATATTAAATATATAATGTTAAATTATTAAATATATAATATTATTATTAGACTATATATATGTTTAGAGCACTTATGTAAAAGATACTTAAAATAATTGAAGTCCTTGAGTCAGGAAAGTGGGCAGTATGCTAAGGATACGACTAACATAAATACTTTAAATGAATACCATAATAAGCTCTAAGCTTTTTGATAACCACAGCACAAAGGAGTTCCATATGATATAGAATTCTAATTATCAGAAAGGAAGATTCCAATTTTTCAAGAAAAACAACTTCGGAAGGGGGCGGGGTGAGCCTTAAACTGGAAATGTGATTTAGCTCACAAACATTATACAGAAAATATTTGAAATTATTATTAACCATATTTTTGAGAACTCGAAAGATGACTTATTCATTGAAGTCTATTACATATAGGTATACACCATATATACCCCCTCTACCTGTGATTGAAACATTTCCTTTTGTAATAACTATAAAGGAGATAAGCATAAAGATACAGATTTTAATTTTAAATAAATTAAGGGATAAATGGTTATTTAAATACATAGACTATGCTATCTGATTTTATAATATCGGACAGTACCATAAGCCTCTTATCTTGGGTGTTGATCTCTCTGATTAACTTGTCTATGAGTCCCTTTAATTATCCAAGACTGATAATTGGCATTCAAAAAGGTAGCAGAATGCACCTGCCTCTCTGACCACTGCTGACCTTCACCATGAATTAACTGAAAAATCCATGTCAGGCAGCTAATTGAATGAAGCTGTAGACTTGTAAGTGGTAATGGTTGTGATTAGTGTGGAACATACCGCATAACAGTAATGATGTAATCTGGGTCTCGAGAGACCTCAAATTGAAGTCTAAGGAGTCATATTCTCATGAAAGGGCGAATAGATGACAATAAGAAAACTTCCAATGAACAGACAGAGCTTCCTGGCTCCTGTCTCCAAAAAAGAGAAATATTCCATCAGATCTGAAAGGTCCGTGGGTTTTATGCGGCACCCTCGTTCCTGACAGCCCTTTAAGGTAGATAGGCCTGTCAGCACTCCTTTCATTTAGGTCTGAGTAGTTATTCTTCATTTGCAGCAGGGAGTGAGGAGTCCCATTGGCACTGCTGACTGCTGCCTTTCTTAGCAGCCGGGGACTCACGTGTCTCAATGAGGGGCATGCTGAGTATGGCATGCGTGTGCGGAGTGGCTTACCAGTTACTTTTTGTTACATGTTTTCAGAGCTATTACAGTAATGAGATTAGTGATGCCCACGCTGATCATGCTTTCTTTAGACATGCCACGTCGTATGCAAGCGACAAATATAAAGTGAGCAGCCAGAAAATGTCATTTGGTCAGGAAGCACGATGCGTGGGTGTTCTGGCTAAGCCCACACCATATGCAGGACTGGAAGAGCTATTGTGGGCCAGACGCATCCTGCTGGGCTCTCAGCCCCAGTGCTCTCAAATGTGAAAGAGAGCTTGTCCTGTGTGAAATTCGCTCCTGATCTCCGGAGTCCATCTATCCCATGCTTGTAGGAATACGACATCTTGTAAATATCTTCAGCAAGACACGTTGCTGAAACCTCTCAATGAGAAAAAATGAAGCCTTTCATAGCAAATGTGTCAGGCCAGCGACCAGCTTACTCGTGAGCAGAAGCTGAACATGTGTCCAGAGATGCAAAGTGATGCTTCGGAGTGTGTCATCCGGCCAGGATATTCTAAATGTGGTCTGTGCTTCTGTGATTCCACAATATCCTGCGGTGTGTAAATGGGTTGCACTTCTGGTATTCCTTTCCATAGATTCATATATTTACTGCGTAAATGATACTTGAAGTTAATGGCGACTGGGAAACTGCTTAATGGAACTCAAGAGCAGATCTGAGAAATGGCATCGGTCTACCAATAGAGCTATTAGAATGGTCACAGATTTGCATCACAGATGCTACATTAACCTTGCAAGTGCATCAACTAATTCCATAAAGCCTGGTGTGTTTATACTGTATCCTGTCAGTAGGTTTACAAGCTGTCTGCAATAAAACCGAAGTCATGGTATAGAACTATTAGGGGTGTAGCATATGTCTACTATGTGTAACCAGTGTGAAAGGTAAATGGAACATTCTTTTTCTTCTCTTGGTGCAAAAGTGAGGCTAGGAGATATGCTTTCAGTTGGAGTAGATATTTATAAATGAGGAATTCAAGATCCTGCATTGGAAGATTAGGAGTATACATAATATGCAAAAACTGGAAAGGAGCATGACGATTAAAGGCAAATGCTGTGAGGTCAATGGGGATCTCAGCTCACAACGCTAAATTTCGTCTCTGTCTTTCAGGATATTGTCTTCACAGTATGAGTTTAATTTCATATTAAATGTTTTTCAATTTAGTCACTGGCAGCCAGTTCAAATTAGAGATTTAGCCAGGGTCTGGAATTAAAAAAAGAAAGAAGGAAGGAAGGAAAAAAAGCAAGGAAGGAAGAAAGAAGGGAGGAAAAAAGTGGTCGTGGTCTGAAAATCATTTCAAAATATTTCTTGAGAATAACTTCTTGGAACTTATACTTGGTGTTTTAATTATTGATTGTAACCCAATGAAGGGAAGAGATGTTTTTTAAATGAGAGGATTTTCTACTTCTTTAGTTAAGTATTAAGGGGAGGTTTACAGGGAAAATTGTACATATACAAAATTTTTCTCCTCGCAGAGTGTTGTTACTTATTACTCATTTGATCAAAAACACTGAACAATAAGATATGTTCCACTAAAAAAGGAAAAAATCTAAAATCAGTGTTTTGCTTTCTGAAATTTAAAATTAGAATTTATAGGCATATCTCAAATACTATTTACACTGATTTTCCCTCACATTTTTTTCTTTGCTCTAAAATTACATAAGACTTCTCTACATCTGGAATATACACATATGTGTGTATATACATTTATTTAGTGTTACCAGCCCTTACGATTAAGTTGTAGGCAATAAAGGAAAATAAAAACTGAATAAATATTGCAACTCAGTATTTTTTAAAAGTCTTAACTTTGTCTTATAGATACAAATATTTGATACAGATGTACATATACAGATATTTGTCAACATTGCCAAACAAATAAGAGAGTCGTTTGCCTCCTTATAATTAGAAATTATGCAAAGCTTTATAATGGTTTGCATTATTATAGATCAATAAGACATATACTGACCTAGATGTTTGTCAAGGAAATATATTAACAGTCCATGGGTTTAGGGTTTTTTCCCCAATCATCTGTCCAATTGACAGAGAAATGTAGTTTTAAAAATTGCCAAAATACACTTATTATACATAAAATTTACTATTGCATTTAACACACATGACACATCCTTTTTTTTTTAATTTTTAATTTTTTATTAACATATAATGTGTTACTAGCTCCAGGGGTACAGGTCTGTGAATCGCCAGATTTACACACTTCACAGCACTCACCATAGCACATACCTTCCCCAATGTCCATAACCTAACCACCCTCTCCCACCCATCCCCAACCCTCAGTTTGTTTTGAGGACACATCCATTTAAACTCCAACTATTATATGCACTTAAAGAGATTAAATACATATTTAAGCTTGATTAATCCAATTATTAACTCTACCCAAGAATTTCAGAAACCAACATATGCATCCCTGAATAATATTTACACTAGTTGAGCTAAAATAGATTTTATATAGAGTATTAGATTTAAAATGAAAGATTTGTCAGCTTTATATTCTAAATTGCTTATGTATCACTATATTGTTACATTCTTAACAGTTTTGAGAGAGGGGAATAAGGTCCATATAAAGGATCTCGAGAAATTCAGTTTTAAACAGACAGGGTGGTAAGAACTATTGAGAATCCAAAAGAAGTCTTGAAATAAAGCATGGTATTATAAAGTCCATATGACTTTAAATCATTTTAAGTTAAAGCAAAAAGAAAACCAGTTTGTTTGTTTGTTTGTTTTTAAGTATGTCTATAGTCGGTATTACATGTAATGAGGAGAAGAAAACAGTAAATATCACAAATTTTGAAAATTTCCCTATCCAAATACATCTATCTTCATACACTCTCTTTTCCAGATTAACAGATTAGTTCAAATTTAAGGTTCATCAAGAGATTAATAACTTTTATATTACAGTTTGAGGATAAAAAGCAAAATCTTCTTTTTTTATAAAGATTGCTTCAAGGAAAACACTTCATTTCTGAAAAAAAAATTGATAAAATCAACTAGTATAAAGTCATAGTCCAAGGGCATAAATGCCTACCATGCTACAGGTGATTTTTTTTAAGTTACATCAGAGCTTTGGAATATACTTCTATAACTTGGATGGAAAACTTTTTAAAAACATTCTCCATCATTTTTAAGTCTGAAAGCTTTTTAGATGTTGAGTGGGTAAGAATAATTTAGTTCTTTTTAAACAAAGTTCATAGGTGCTTCTATTGTTAATTTTTATAATTCTATTATTAATTTTATGCATGAAGAATGAAAGAACAAAAACATCAGATAGTCTTCAGAATACATGAATGTAAAACATTAAGAAACATAAGGGATTCATGAGAAAGGATCCAGTTACATTACCACCATGCACCTAATCAAAAGAACAAGGACCCACAATCACATCCTGGGGCCTGTTTGTTCACAAACAGGGGAGAGAGCTGCACTGAAGTGTTTTAATGACCCAACGCCTGGATAAGATATATCTGGCCTATGACAAACCTGGTTCCATTTTGGATCATTCAAGACAAAGAGAGTGGTGTTAGTGAAAAGATCATCTACTGACAGCTCAGTGTCTACCGCAGCATTACTCCATTACTGTTAGAATCAATTTAAATCAAATTACACGCATAAATCTAATGAGCTACTGTGCTTTTTTTTAATAGAAACAAATCTTTAGAGCTAAAAACAAACAAACAAACAAACCCAAAAAACAACAACAAAAAAAGAGCAAAGTATAAATGGAGTTTTCAGTGAGGGAGGTATCGGCTTGAAAAACCGAGATGATCACACGTTGCCCTTTAAATTTTTAATTTGGGGAAATTGGAAACTTTGTGGCAATTAATGTGCTTTGAGCTTCCCAAGTAATCCTTTTAATTTTAGCAATCAGTCTGTGTCTACTCAGTATGAAAGGATCTATTTGGTGAAAAATAAATGTCAAATTGGTCATCCCCAGGTTGTTAAAAAACAAGGTTTTATTTCATTATCCTAAACTGGAGAAAAAATATTCAGACAATTACCTATCTTTTGGAAATGCCTAAATTTCTGACAAGAATAATTCTTATATCTGAATACAAAGGTGTAGTAAAAAGATACACTAAAGATTATTTTTTCAAATTTTATTAAAATTAAAATCTGCATTAAACAAATTGAAAGAAAACTCACATTTTTTTATTCATCTGATGACAACTTAATATTCTTGAAGTTTCTTTTTTTAATCCCTCCCACCCATTTTAATGTATTGGAATGCATTTCAGGCTCCTTAACTGTGACTTCTTGTTAATCAACAAGCTAATTTTTTTTTGATTAAGCTAATTTTAAACTGTCTTAAACTAATGCTGATGCACTTCCTGTATTTTCACTTATTCTCACTCCTATTTTGTATCGACACATTTTTCTTTATTTTCTGGGAATGTACAACTATAGCCTGGACAACAAGTTCAAAGAAAATGGTCAGTTAATTACAACAACAGTATATATATTTACATTTTGATACGTGCCTACAAAGAAAGAATCATTCTGACTTTATTTCTACCAAAGTATAAGTGTATAGAGTTGTTATATATGCTTGGTCTAAGTTGTTAAAGTCAAATACATTTATCTACCTGCTATACTGGTTATTGTTTATCTTTTGGTTTTGTTTTGTATGTTTTTTGTTTTTATTGTTAATTTAGCCTATCAAAGCTACATTTTTTTTAAGTTACTTTTCAGTAACTTTAACTCATTACATATCTCAAGGGGATTTTTAGTAAAGCCAACAAACATTTTCCTTTCAGTTTTCTAAATGCAGTATATGAGCTCTCATTCAATCCAAAAAAAAAAAACAAACAAACAAACAAAAAAAACCTTGCATAGATTTAATCAAGGAACCCAACACTGCAAGGTCCATTTCATTTATATTTTCATTTCTTTGGGATTTGGGCAAGATCTTGCAAACCAGTTCCCAAGAGCAAAACTCTAAAATAGATATCCCTTCATGACTATCTTCTCCTTTCCTGACTTAACGTCTTCCAGTCGGCCATGGAAGTAAACAGGACGTATTATTCTTAAATACTTATGTGGATGTTAACAAAACGAGATAGGGCATTGCTCCAAAAAGAGGGGAGGCGGGAGAAAGAAAAAGACCTTCTCTATAATGCTGCAAGCAAGGCTTTATCTTTATGACACTAACGATAATCCCTTGTGTAATTAACTGTAGAGCGGTTATGCATGCGGCATGTAGCCCATGACAAGCCTCATAGAAAATACATCAGTATTAGCCACAGGTGAATTCGTTTAGAAAGATTAATGACTGCACCTGAATTTTAATGTCTGAAAAGGGATGGAACACTGAATCCTTAATTAAAAAGTTGAATGACTGGTATGGTTTGTTTAACATCACAAATTTCAACGGGAGGGTTTTGTATTCAAATGAAGTATGCAAAAGGAAACTTTCCTTAGAAAGTGATGAAGTAAGAGTGAAAAGCAAAAATGTTTTATGTGCTTTACTTTATGTAAATCGATACACGGATCAGCTGCTTTGATATGGATCAAATATGGCATAATTATGGCTCTTTTCTGTTTACAGTGAATGTGATGCAAAGAATTCTTACAGAACACAAGCTGGCATTACCCTCAAACCAAGAGAAAGTTCGAGTAAGGGAGCAGTAAAGCCGACAAGTAATCTTATTCTTTCCTTAATAGGAAGCTGTTTCTTCTTCATTATTATTTTACAAAGTTTTTAATGAAGAGAAAGTAACCTTGAAAAACAACTTGGCAATGCCATTCCCAGTAGAGTTTTAACTCTGCTTTGCAAACTCCTTTACTGAGTATGTTAAAGCTTGTCACAGACACAAGATTTTTCAATGACAATTTTAATCTTCCTTTTTAGGATTTAGGAGGGGGGCAAGGGAAGGATGACTTGGGCATGTTTTTTTTTATCTAGAAGAGAAGGAAATGACTGATTAATCATTTGTCCTTCGGGTAAGAATAGCCAGAAGCAGATGTCTTAAGCAAGAATGATTTGAAGTATTAATTATTTTGGCCACGGTGCTTACAACTTTAAAGTTCTTCTTATTTTCCAGTTAATCACAGTTAACATTTGAGAGGGTTAACAAAATCCAATAAGGAAAAAAAGAGAAGACGAAGATATACAAGGAAAAGACTGGCATAATATCCCTGATCTATCCGGAGTTGAGAATTGACATATTTAGTGCAGGTGCATGACCAAATCATTTTTTCTTTAAAACAAAAAGCAAAACCTTTAGCTTTTATGGCCATAATGTAGAATTCTAAAAATAACAAAACCAAACAAAAAAAGACCAAGAAAAGATCTGGTAGCTTTGTATTAACATAGTTTATTCAATTTCTGCGTTTTCTGTTTGTTCTTGTCTTGAAATGGGAATTCTACTGAAATTTTACTTTAAAAGATATCAAAACACATGTAAAATCCCTTGGCCTTTTTATTTTCTAGGTCAGAATGCTGCTCACATCCATGGCAAGTAGGTTTTGATGCTCCTTAGTTTCACACATTGCCTGCTGTACTACTTTTTCTGCCAAGTAAAAGCATGGCTTTTAGTTCTGTCCGCTTTCCAAGGGAACACATTTTTAATGAAATGTCATTTAGGAGTATTTGTTACTTCCTGTAAAAGCTTCTTTCATGGGTGTGTGTGTGTGTGTGTGTGTGTGTGTGTGTGTGTGTATGAAGAGAAACAAAACAAAGCAAAAGAAAAACAAAACAACAACCAGAAAACAGCCTTTTAAAATGTACTTGTAACTGTTCCCAGTGTTCAGAACACTAGAGAAGAGGAAAAGAGAAACTCCAGTTCTCACAAATGTATCAGATGTTTTTAATAATGGATTGAAAAAGCATGTGTTCCATATACAGCTAGCATCTCTGAGATAATTATAAAGCAAGTTTATCACCGCCGATTTCCATTAGATATAATTACCTGTGCCATGGTGTGAGACAATGTTACTGGCACATAAAGTATAAATATTTTTCAGAGACTGGATTTAGTTCTAAAGTAAACATTGACATCTTAGCATAAAGCCAAAACTGAAATGTAAAGAAATGCTAATGCTTTGGCAGCTCTTGTCTGCTGAATTCAGTTAATCCATTAGGAGTCAATCTGTGGGATAAGGTTTGAGGGGGCTTAAGGATCTGGTATTGTTAATACCAGTTAAAATAATTTACAAAGGTGTCCATTAAATCTGTCAGCAAAGTGTTGACGGACAAAAATAGGTTGAGTCTGGATCTGCCCAGAGCTATTCACATTAAATGTCAGTTAATAATGTCTGTTATAATTTTAGTAAGTGAATGTCTGAAAGTTCAGTCTTAGAGCTTTCTCTCAGTTATGTACCTAATTCTCTTTCCAAACTTATTTAAATCCTCATCACTAAAAATGAGCACAGTCTCTGGGTTCCTAAGCATTGCTGGGAGAGTCCTTGTAATTTTCTTAAATTCCAAAGGGACATGTCCACTTCTAAACTGATTAAATTAGGAAGAATAAGCAAATTTCAAATTTAACAAAAATTAAAAGATTAAAACAAAAAAAAAACATTTAAAGTTGCCTCTTAAATATTTTATTGCTATTAATTCAAAACAATCATTGAGAATAATTTTTAAAGGGGAAAAAGTGATGTGATTCACTAAAAAGACATTGGACCAAAATATCATATAGGACTAAAACTCATATTCACGAGTAAGCCTATCGTGTACATGCATGTATATGTATATCTAAAATACATAGAATTTCTATACATAATACATATCCTATATAATATATATTATATATATTATAACATATGGAACATATAGAAAATTTCTTCTAAAGATCTTATTCTAAATTTACTAGGTCCTGCTTACTCTGAAAGGTAGAATGTATCTCTCATGATATGTGGTAAATTCTCAAATCGGTGGCATTTTTTTTTTTCAAGAGAATATTAAATCGTTTATTGATTACACATGATAATGGATGATACACAAGCTTTAATCCCATCTATAATTTTATCTGATACCATAATTCAATTTAGATATATTGCATAGGATGTGCCAACAATCATATTAATAACCAAATAAACTCCAGGACTTTGCTTGGGTGACCTTTTAATGGTGAACTCCAGGTCACAACACATTAACTGTCAGTTCAACTACACCAAGGTTTGTGGAGACAATGGCTTCTGTACCCAAGCAGGTTGCAAATAAATTTCGAATGGAACCTGGCATCACCCTGAAGGAATTCTAACTTCACACTGTTGGGGTAGTATACCAAGATGGCTTCAGAGTAGACTAACTTTACACAGCACATTTAAAAAAAAGACACATTTATTCAGCGTCATGATCAGACTATTACATTTAGCAATCAACAGCATGGGTGCAAAAAAAAAAAAAATCTACATTAAAACCCTTTGTTGGAATGCTTTACACTTTCCACAGAACAGAAACTAAAATAACTTGTTATACAATTAGTCACAAATACAGTCCTCGAGTTTTTTTGCCCATACACATGAGTATTGTCTAAAACATGTCTTCTTTGTAGCAGCCAGGCCCTGCCACCACTGTGCTTGGCTGAGTTCACAAATCTGTTGTAACCGGTAGCTTCCCTGTCACGTCTCTGGCTCTCCTCTCCTGCGAAGCTTTGTTTCCTGGCAGGAATTAAAACCTTCTGCCACTGCCATAGCTGCTGCTGCTGCTGGAACCACCATAGCCACCTTGGTTTCGTGGTTTGGCGAAGTATTGGCCTCCACCACCATGAGGGCCAGAGCTTCTGCCTCCAAAATTACCTCCTTTCATGGGTCCAGAATTTGAGGATTGATTGTTGTAATCGCCAAAATCATTATAGCTTCCGCCACCTCCAAAGTGGCTTCCATCATTACCAAATCCGTTATAGCCATCCCCACTGCCACCATATCCACCACCACCTCGACTGCCACCAAAGCCACCTCGACCACTGAAGTTTCCTCGGCGACCAAAGTTGTCATTCCCACCAAAACCACCTCCACGACCACCACCAAAGTTTCCAGAACCACTTCGACCTCTTTGGCTGGATGAAGCACTAGCCATCTCTTGCTTAGAGAGCGCTTTCCTTACTTCCCAGTTGTGGCCATTCACAGTATGGTATTTTTGAATGACAATCTTGTCTACAGAATCATGGTCATCAAATGTTACAAAAGCAAAACCCCTCTTTTTGCCACTGCCTCGGTCAGTCATGATCTCAATCACTTCGATTTTCCCATACTGTTTGAAATAATCTCTTAGATGATGTTCTTCAGTGTCTTCTTTAATGCCACCAACAAACATCTTTTTCACAGTTAAGTGGGCACCAGGTCTTTGAGAATCTTCTCTTGAGACAGCCCTCTTTGGTTCCACAACTCTTCCATCCACCTTGTGTGGCCTTGCATTCATGGCTGCATCCACCTCCTCCACAGTGGCATAGGTGACAAACCCAAAGCCTCTGGAGCGCTTGGTGTTCGGATCTCTCATTACCACACAGTCCGTAAGTGTTCCCCATTGCTCAAAATGGCTCCTCAGACTCTCATCGGTTGTTTCAAAGCTCAGACCTCCGATGAAGAGCTCCCGCAGCTGTTCAGGCTCTTTGGGAGACTCTGACTTAGACATGACGGCGGTGGGAGGGGAGACTTTAACGATGCTTACTCGGCGGCGTCCACAGGCAGAAAGAAATCGGTGGCATTTTACCTTATTCATAAACCTGCCACAAGTAGTGCTTTAGTAGACAGAATTTGAGCCATTTTCCTTGCTGAATGAAAGGATAATATGTTTATATGTAGGTCTCCCTCCCTCTCTCTCTTCCTCAAGTGCAACCCAAACTTTTTTTTTTTGTTTGTTTGTTTTTGTTTGTTTTTGTTTTTTTTTTTTTTTGCAACCCAAACTTTTGACTTTGAATCAAAATACACACTCTATTTGTAGACATAGTTCAAGACTCTTGTAATATTTATAACTGACCTGGAAAGAATACCTATATATTTTGATGATATACCTATATATTTTTGTATTTCAAAAAATTGTGCATCTTATTTCTTAATCATTAAATGGCTTAATATTTGTGTGCGTGTGTGTATGTGTGTGTGTGTAATCCATATGGCTGGTTATTTTTTAGTGATATAATCACAGAAAAATTGTCACTGAAAAATGAAAACAGCACTAGGAAGCCAATACTAATATGTACCGATTATTTATTATATAGCAGTCTTATATTACAGGCTTTAATTGTTATCTCATTTGTTACCTCACAAATATATTTGTGAGAGGCACCGTATTTAACCACATTTTGTAGATAAGAAAACTGAGGTAATGACTCTTCTAGGTTTAATGCTCTACGCTGTGCTAAAAATACAAAGACTTTTTTCAAAAAATTACCATTATTCTGCCCACTCTATTTAACTATCTACCATTGGCTAAATAAGAGCTATTAAGTCTTCATTCTAGGATTCTAGAATGTCTGTCCTCAAGTTTGCTGAAAGATTTGTTATGCAGTTTATAGACAACCCAAAACAGTAAGTGCATAAATAAGCAATTGTAGGAAACTGTAGCTGCTTTCTGGCCCCAATTATGATAGAATTGGATGTATTGTAGCTCTTACAAACCATCCTTATGGGGCTGACCCTAGAAGACTACAGTAGATGTAGGCAACATTTATGGAAACACAAGCACTTGGTAAAGCAATCCAGTAACACGTATTTTATTTAAGTGCACATATAAAGTTTTCTGTTTCTTTGATTTGGGTTGGGGGTTCATTAAATAGACAGGATACACATTTCCCTTTCTATCAAGCTCTCACTGTGTTTCACTCCGAGGCTTAAGTCCTCAGAGAACCAGGAAAAAATACAAACGACTCTTTTCTTCTTATGGAAGGATTCCTTTCATGACATACTTTTCATATCTGTAAAATAAAAGCCATTTAATGATTAAGAAATAAGATGCACAATTTTTTGAAATACAAAAAGCTTAGGATACAATACGGTAAAGCTCCATTACGGGTATATGGATGTTTACTGTACAATACTTTCAACTTTTCTGTATGTTTTTAATTTTTTTAAATTTTCATAATAAAATGTTGGGTGGGGGAAGCTTTAGAGACAGTTAAATACAGTCTAAAATTATACATCAAACTACTAACAGTAGTTTTTGCTGTGAAGGGTAGGAATTGGCAAGAGACTTTCATTTCTTCTGAATTTTTATATTTTGCGCAAAAGCTTGTGTTATCTTTTAGGAAAGGTTATTTCTATTTCTATTTTATATGTAAAATAAACCTTGTTGAAAAAGTTATCAGTAAAACAGAAAATGGATCACTGAATTGCTTTAAATTCTGTTTCCTTTTGATGAAGAGTGAAAAGAAAAATAATGTCACACATGTTGGAAAGGTTCTTTCTTTCCATGTGTTGTGCTAGGGGAATTAATTTTTAAATATCATTAGGATCCAAATAATAGAAAAGTCAAAGAATAGAGTACATTGACACTTTATTATGTGCAGTACTTCATTGGAAATCATATATATGTGTGTATGTATGTGTGTGTATACATGTAATTTATATATATAAATACATATATACATACATTATATAAAAATAATATACAAATACATATATACATATATATACATATATATACATATGTATATATAAATAAATATATATGTAATTTTCTCCATCTTCAAACTGCATATGATTTAGTTGGAGATACAAAACTAACATGATGAAAGAAAAGACATTTTAAATCAACTCTCAAGCAGAAATTCAGAGAAAGGGAGTTGAATAGAGTAGTTAGGCAGAATTAATATATTCAAAAAAAAACTACAGGGAAGAATCTGGGAATTGAAAAATCTTCCAAAACCTGTGGATTAGTCACACACACACACACACACACACACACACACACACACGTGTGTATGTGTATATATATATGTGCATTTTAATCCATTTTAAAAATAAATATATAACATGAGAATTTGTACATATCATTAAAGATTCTTGAAGGTATGACTTAATTGCTGCCTAGAATGTCATCATATAGGCATATCTTATTTTATTTTATTAATTTTTATTTTGTGGATGGCCATGTTTGATCAGCACTTAGCTGGTATTCTAAATGATGTTGTAAAATACCCCTAGATTGAACATTTTGATATTTTTACATAGCTACATATACCACTCTTTTCAATTATTTTTGGTTCTTCATTTGCTTTTATCTTTGAGGTCTGAGGTAACAGATGATTTTTTATATCGTAGATGAGCTATAGCAACAGGTGCTCTGAGTTAAGGAAAAGTCACATAGGAACATCAATTTCTAGAAAAGATAAAGCTGTGAATAAATTCTTCATTTTGTATGAATGGTTTCCCATAGGTTCTCTAACTACAGATGCACTTAAAGTGTACTTGTATTTATAGCATTTTAATTTATATGCCTTAGTACCTAAACTTGTTGTGTTGATATGTATGTTGAGTTTATTTCACTAGAATTTCCATACCTTTCTTAAAGGTAAAATAAATCTGTACAAATACCATAAACTTTACTTTTAAGTACGTTTTAAGCTAATTTTATTAAGAATGAACCCAGTGTATTTTATATCAACATTATAATGGAAATTATTTTAGCTCCATCCACAGGCTAAACTGTCTCCAGCATATCAGAAATTCTCATGTTAAGATTTTATTGAAAAAATAAATGATTCTTATAATGCAGAGACTAAGTATGTCCAGGGTGAAAATGTGTTATTGCCACGTTTTCTGGTAGTGTAAGTATTCCGTTTTCTTTATGGATTTAATATTTTTCCAAATGCAGCTGTATGAAAAAGCGAAAATACAGCACTTCCTGCAGAACCATTTGTCATTTACCTACATTTACTGTGTTTACTGTCCTCTGTGTATTGCTAAACTTCACTTTTAATAGGAGAAAATGGGCCTTAAAAGGGAAGCAGTATTTTACTGCGGAGCAAGAAGCTATTTGTATTCCTCTTTCAAAGCCTGCCTAGGAGCATGTAGAATGCCTCTTGACCAAAGGAGATGGTATGAATATTCATGTGTTTTATGAATCACAGAGTTGAGGCCGTATGGTTTTCCCATTTATGAATTACTGGTTTAGGATTACCCAGCCGAAGAGTTGAACTGATTAACAACGCTCTTTTTGTTTGCTCCGTGTTGAGGTGAAACAGCCCGGTGACAACTGTAGTATTTCTTGCCTCTTCAGCTGTCCACACTTGCACAGGAAGCTTAACATCCTGTCAGGTTTCATCATGTAGCCTCTTTATTACGACGTTGTGAGAATTTGTATAGTTGTAAATCAGAGTAAGTTTTTAAAGTTCCATTTCTCGTTGTGGTAAAGACCCCACGGTTACTGTGGAGAAGGAGCATGGCTAATCGTGCCCATCATAAGTGATCTCAGGTATGTTTGGCATCAGACTGGAACATTCACTTTTGAAGAGTTTAATGCCACAGGCAGTTGAGAAAGGCAGCTGCAGCGGCGAAAGTCTGACTGGGACTGGAGAGGAGTGGGAACCCTTCAGACAGACTCACCTGGACTGACTAAGTTAGCCTATTTGCTCTGGGATTGGTTTTTGGATTACACTTGGTGTTGTTTTTCTCTCTCTTTTCCTCTAACCTTCTCTCTTAGTTCCTGTTTGAACAATCACTCTGAGATTTCTGCTAGGGCTACCGGTACTGTCAAATGAAATCAGCAAAAACCAAAGGTAATAATGAATTCTTAAGTAGTTTGAGAACTCTGCTTTTCAGGAACTTAAAATTCTATGCTCTTGGGAAAAGAAAGAAAGTACTTAGAAACCTAGAGGCTTGATCCTCCTCTCCTCTCTACCCACCCCCTCTGTCTCTCTCTCAACCCCCACCGCCCCGCTTGGTCTCCCAGTGCCCCGCCTTCGTGTTTACCTTCATTAGTATGCGCCAGTACGGTTTAATTGGGTAGTGTGAAAATAGTCAAAGCCTAAAGGGACTTTCTTGATGCTGAAGTAGCGATTTCTTTTTCAAGAGAACAATGAATTTGCTCATCCAGTATTTAGCAGCTTGGATTTAAATTCAAACTTTTCTTTTTGCACTGTTTCATATTGATTCCCACTTTATCCCTTCTTCTGTGTCTTTGTGGTTTTATGTGCTATCTTTGACTAGGGTCATCTCTTTTGGTTTGGGTGTGTATAAATATCTCCTGCTTTGTTCTCTTCTTCAGTGATGGGCAGCGGGTTTCAAATCTATAGAAGACTATGTTTTATATAGTCTGAATTATTTCTTACACTCCTCTATTTTGTAAATATGAAGGAAATCAGGTGGCCCCTACAAGCTACCAAATATCCCAGTGTCATCTGTATTTGCTGTTATTTTGTCCTTTCTTCATGTCCACAACTTTTACTGTTGACCTAACTGAAAAGGAGCTGAGAAGAGAGAAACTGCCCTACACTTCCGCTGTGTAGAGCTACCAACTTTGCTCTAGTGTGAGAGCATCTAATTTTCTCTGTGGATCTGCGACTACCCCAGAGGTAAGTTAGCCCCTTCCAGCACTTAGGAATCCCTCAAACAGCTTATGTGGACCTAGAATCACCTTAGTCTACAAAAGCACATGAAGCAATAAACAAACAAACAAACCTGCATATTTTAAGTAGATTTAAAAGAAGTCTGTAGTTTGGGAAATCACAAAAATTTGGGGGGAGGGGGAAGAAAAGTCCATTTACCACGTAGGACTCTATAACATCAAGACACTGTCAGCGCTGTTGAATTTCTTCTCTTAGATCTAAGCATATCATTCTATGCGAAGTACGAGTCTTTGGCTGTCTGGAATTCTGAAAATTCTGTTTGTGAAGCAATGAACAGTGTCAAATTCTTTGTTCAACATTCTGAACCAAGTCTCACATTGTGAATTCTGTTTTCTGGTTTCTAAATCTTGAGTGGTTGCATGCAATATATATGTGGGATGAAGATTAGAAAAGATTATGTCTCTATAAATTCTTACTCCTAAACTATGTGTTTGTTTGGGTGAGTGTGACTCAACTATATCCATGCTCTTTTTTTTTTTTTTTTGATGAGTAAGTTTGATTCTTTGATTTATAGTTTATCAAATGTACTTTTGACATTAATATACAGTCTAAGGCTCTAACACTGAATATCATTTCTGGTTTAGATTTGGTGTCCTCTAGATCATGATATGACCAAAAAAATTTTTTTTTCATTAACAAAATGGTGACTCAAACAGGGATAGATCATGAACACATAAGAAAGAGAAAACCAACAGTCTTCAATGGTGAGTTTGTTTTCAGTAAGATTGGTCTCCCAATTATTCCTACACTTTCCTTCCCCATACATATTTCTTTTCATGTCGTTTCTCTTCCATATTACAATATATACATAAAAATATCAAAAGCCAAAATTTTATATTTCTACATTGCCATCTTTTTAATTCAATGTCTTCGTTCATTCAGCTGTTCAGGCTGAAAAGTACATATAACATCCTTACAATTTTCTGCATGGTGATTACAACTTCAGAGAAAGCTGCATGCAGCAAGCAACAATGGAAAAAGTTGGCTTAAGATTTTAAATTCACTAGTAAGTGTACCTCAGAGACTCAATGATGCAAAATATAAAATCAACCTGAGTCAGAAACCAAATCTCTCCTCTTTTAAAATGTAAATGTGTCATTTCTTTATATAAATGGGGTATTAATTTCCCCCTCCTTTTGAAATAGACTTTATTTTTTAAAGTGGTTTTAGGTTAACAGCAAAAATGAGCAGAAAGTATACAGAGTTCCCATAATCCCGAACTCCCACCTACTCACAGCCTCCCCCACATCGACATTACACACCAGAGTGATACACTTCTTGAAGTTTACCTTTCTATTTGTTAGTGAGAAGAGACATCTCTTGGGTATTGAATACGTTGACATTCTAGGTAAAAAAAAAAAAAAAAAAAAGAAAAGAAAAGAAAAAGAAAAATCCCATTTTTAGCTCAGTTTGACCTTGCTGAGGTGCATTCTTCCAAGAAACAAATAATCATACTTTGAGTGCTGCTAAATTTGGGACAATAAATGAGTTACTGAGGATATATTGTGTCTAGTGCATGATACAGAGAGAATGCTCAAAGTAACAACTCGGGAAAGGTGTCACTAAAAACACTAGCTGGGTTTTAGATGGGAACTGACAAATGCCACCCAGAGGTGAACACTGTGGATACAGCATGGCCATTGTGGAGCCTCCTCCTCCTTCTACTTTTGGCAGTTGCTTCTACCTGTGGGTGGACAAAAGTCCAGATGTAATCATTCAACATTCAATCCTGTTTCCTCAGTCTGCTTCCCAGTGGGACTTTTAAAAAGGAAGCTCGGCAAAGAAATTAAAATGAAGTTGTCATATTGTCTTAGGAAAAAATAAACTAATTTTTAAACCAAATGAATTTCAATATGGGAGAGCATCAATATGAAGAGCAGAGACTTTAGAGATGGGACCATCTCATTCAGAGAGGATAATTGGAAGCAGTACATTCTTGGATGGTCTGGGTGTTTTCAGACTGTCATAAGATTACAAACATGCTCTGTCTGTAAAATCAAATTGTGGGTCTTTCTAATAGCAATCCCAGTATGGATACTGAATCTGAGCATTAAACGCGGTATGTTGCAGGCATTTGCTAATGAATCCGCAGAGTATTTATCCTATTTGTTCATCTAGGTCTTGAATATTAAATAGGAAAGCCTTAAAAACTTGGGTTACATAAGCTTTCATTATATCGGAGACAGATGTATATTTTAGTGAATTAAGACTGTGAGTATTGATTCTATCAAAGAGTTCTGGGAACATTAACAGAAAAGATATTCTCATGACATCATGTCCCTCAACCTAATGTGTGCATATAATCCATGTGGGCCATGTATATTTTATAAAATTATTGATGAGAAAAGAGATTCCTTTAAGCCTTTACTCTTTAAATGGTGTTTCTCTAGCAGCCTCTTATCTTGTTGCTTTGAGGCTTTTCTAAGTGCTTGCTAGTTCACATATCTACTCAGGTTTTCCACCAGCATCTTCTTCAAGAATTGTCCTAAAGCTTCAGCCAGCCCTTATTGTGATTGGCCTCTATACACCCCCCCATCTTACCCTAATCCCACAAACCACTTACAAATAATTGTGATTTAAGAGTCAATTAGGCATTCAAAATACTCCTACTTTGCCAGAAAATTGGCAGCAAAATAGAAAAGCTGATGCCGTCATCAAAATATTGTAACATTTTTGATGGAGCTTTCAATTTTAAAACCCACAATATGTAGCCCAAAATAAGTTATTTTTTTTTAACTTCCTGAAACAACTTTCTTATTGCTCAATGTCTATGGATTGCTGGGGGCCTTTCAGTCATTTCTTATAACAACAACTTGTCTTCACTTTTGTCTTCATCATTTCTTAAATTTTGGATAAGCAAGATCATTGATGTATCAACTGTAACACACAAAAGATGCTCTAGGACCATTCATTGTGTGACTGAATGAGGGAAAGGTGTCCTTTTGGCTTTTGGGATTTTCTTTTCACAAATAAAGTATTTAATGAAGTAAGTATGGAAAAGCAATACCAAATCCATATGTACTTACCACAAAATACACGCATGTTACTCTTTCTTTAAGGACTAGATGTCCTTTTCTTTTTTCCCTCTCCAGTGTGCAGAAGACTGCAGATCTTCCATATCGGCCTCATGTTGTCAAAAACACAAGACTGTGGGGCACCTGGGTGGCTCAGTGGGTTAAGCCGCTGCCTTCGGCTCAGGTCATGATCTCAGGGTCCTGGGATCGAGTCCCGCATCAGGCTCTCTGCTCATCAGGGAGCCTGCTTCCCTTTCTCTCTCTGCCTGCCTCTCTGTCTACTTGTGATCTCCCTCTGTCAAATAAATTTTTTAAAAAATCTTTAAAAAGAAAAAAAAATACAAGACTGTAGGTAAGAAAAAGGGGCCTTTTCTTCATAGCTGCACTCTGACGGAGAGAAGGGATTGGTGGTTTCAATATGTGTGCTACACGGTTGAGAGCAGACAGTTACTTAGGGCTTATTACGTGTGGTTTGAATGGCTAAGAATAGATATCTTCAAAGCACGGATATCAATGTCTTAAAAGCCACTCATGGGATAGACAACAGCTTCTTCCTTAAGCCACTTAATTTTTTTGTCTCGAAATTAATATTTCATTATTCCTTTGAGCACTTGACATGGTCTTTATGGTTTGAAGATGTACAGCAACCACCATAGGAACTAATATTAAACTGTGTCTTTAAAACCCATTGAGAAGGTGTTGCAACTAAATGCTTTCACACATAACTGCAGTAATTAATTTTGGGAGACAGATTTAATGCTATGATGGTTTCTTTTAACCAAGGACAAAGGGAGAGAAGGGCAGAAAGGCCGGGCAGGAGAAGAGAGGTTTACAGTGGGAAAGTAAAAAATTAAAGAAAGGTTAGTGTTGCCCATGTCAGGAATAGTGTCTCCCTGTTACTTTCTGAACTATCATGTTCAAAGCTGTTGATTTAGGCTCCTGCTGGTAAACATGTTTTTTTATAACCTCAATTCATCCATATTTCACACAAGAGACTTCATAAAAGAGACAGATTTATAATTTTCTGTCACTGAATTCAAGATTACCAATTATTTCTTTATTGAAATCTTTGCATCTTTTACCAGAATAGGTATTCATAGCTTTATAGACCTTTTCTTTTTTTTTTCCTCAGTCACTCAATTTAAATTTATGAAGCCTAAGAGTTTTCTCCTGCAGCAACTCGCAAAAACATTCTACTACAAATTCACAGTGCCTCAATCAATGTAATTATTTCCAGGAACAAGTCACAAGTTTTAGAAATTATATGTTTTAATAATTCTATATTCTTGGATTATGACATGATTTTTGTCTGAATGGAAAGTAAGGATTTTTGAGGCTGAATATATGAGAATATTTAAAGATCGCTTTATAGATTGACTGGACATATATATATTTAAAATTTTCCCTTTTCTCTTTGTACAATCCAAGATTTAAAACTTTCCAAACCATATCAATAGCATATTTTTAGAAACTAATTATGTTGATGTTTGCAGAAAGAGCAGAGAATTTCAACCCAAATACTCTACAGTGAAACTGTAATCATAAAAAAGTTTATAAAATGTGTGTCATCGTCTGACCCTGAGAGCTAAAAGGCAATGTCCACAAAAAGATTAACAACAAGTTAGACAGACCGTCTTCTGCAGGCACTACGCTCTGTCTTGTTGATAGAGTTTTGTCCCTGGTGCCATTCTAATATGTGGTGGAATTTGTGGGGTTGTTAGAACTATATGATCAGGCACATCCCTGTATTATAGTCTGAGAAATGGTGAGGACCTAGAGAAAAACTATCTAAAATGTGTCTTGAGGAACCTGGCATTTCTTAGAGGGCCAAGAATGATGATGCTATTTAGCCTGCAGAGATGAGAGGTAGTCCCAAAGGAAGGGACTCAGAATTACCTCATTCTTCGGCTTTTGAAGACTGGAAAAAAGAACCCCCAACTCCAAGCAGACACAGCAGCTCCCTTTCTAGGATGTATGTCTTTTTTTTTTTTTTTAAGTTTTATTTACTTATTTACTTTCTCCAAATTTTGTTTTAAATTCCAGCTAGTTAACATACAGTGATTCTTCACTTACATACAACACCTGGTACCTGGCGTTCACCACAGAAGCCCTCCTTAATATCCACCACCTGTTTAATCCATCCCCCTTCAGTAACCATCAGTTTGTTCTATGTGGTTAAGAGTCTGTTTCTTGGCTTGCCTCTCTTTTTCTCTCCCCCCATGTTTGTTTTGTTTCTAAAATTCCACATGAGTGAAATCATATGGTATTTGTCTTTCTCTGACTGACCTGTTTTGCTTACCGTAATACTCTCTAGCTCTATCCACACCATTGAAAATGGCAAGATTTGATTCTTTTCAACAGCTGAGTAATATTTTGTATTATACATGTATGTATTTAAATATATAATATCACATATATATGTACATCGTATATATATACATATATGTATACATATGTGTATGTGTATATATATATACCACGACTTCTATATCTATTCATCAGTCACTGGACATTTGGGCTCTTTCCCCACTTGGCTATTGTTGATAATGCTGCTCTAAACTTCATAGTGTATGCATCCCTTTGAATTAGCATTTTTGTAGTCTTCGGGTAAATACCCAGTAGTGCAATTGCTGGATCACAGGGTAATTCTACTTTTAACATTTTGAGAAAACTTACTATTTTCCAGAGCAGCTGAACTAATTTGCATTCCCATCAACAGTGTAAGAGGGTTCCCCTTTCTCTGCATCTCTAGGACTTACTTCCTGAGAAGCAGAGAAGACTCTAAATCTTATCCCTCCAGGCTTTACGCACCTAAAGCCAGCATCTCTTGATTAGGTTCCAGAAAGTTTAACAGCGAGCGCAGGTACAGAAAGTGTGACTCGAAAACCTATTCCTTCCACAGGTCCCCCCTGAAACGCTCCCTTATGAATACCTCAGCTGCACGCCCATTTTTCACAATGGGAGTATTAAACAAAGGTTCCAGAACAAATAAATAAAATAGAAGTAGATGTCTATAAAACCTAAAGAACCACGGATTACTCCTAGGAATGAAAATTATTTAGATCTAATGCTGTGTGTCTAGCTAAGTGTTGCTCATATAAACTATATGTACATGTTTAGAGTTGATTTAATCCTCCTGTTGGGATCTTCATGCAACCCTATGAGTAGACAGAGACCAATATTTTAACCCAAATGTTCATATTAAGAAACAGTATAGTTCAAAGAGGCTAAGTGCTTTGCCTAAAGCTACACAGCAAATTAGATAGCACTCCAAGTGGAACTCATGTTCTGAACACAAAAAAGAGAGAGTGAGGTCTATTGAGGGTCACATGTGAGAAACAGAGTATCTTGGATTTTGAGAAAATTTAATGGCATGATCATTTTCAGCTGTTGCTGAATACAGATGGATAGGAGAGTCCATGGAAACGATGGAAAGGTCATCCACAGCTGTGTGAGTAATTCTTTTTCTAGTTTCCTTTATCTTTCACATGTTTTCCAACATTACTGTCCCATGTTTCTCAGGTTTGGGTTTTTTTTTTTTGTTCGTTTGTTTGTTTTTTGTTTTTGTCCATGAATATTCGTGTGTCTGTGAGGGTGTGAGTATAATTTGATATTGGATGCAGGACTAACACAACCCACCAAAGGAGCTCCAAAATAGGGTACATGAATAAAGATTTGAAAAGAGTTAACTTTTTTGGTGAAAGTTGTTAATAAAGATTATTATAAGAAAGTTGATAAATAGTATTATAAAATCATTAGTGATCATTCTCATAGATAGGTAAATTTTGATAAGGCATTTTTCAAAAAAATAAAAGCAATGTGAGTCTCCCATGTGACTCCTCAAGTGATTTTGTTCACTTGTCTTTGTCTAGAACTTTTTTTTTAGTTACATAAAAATCCCAGATTAAGTAAGGTGGCCTATAAAGCTACCTATTTTCTTAAAATGTCATGAAATGCAAGTCTTGAAATTTTTGAAATTCTAGAATTAGTACAAGAATCAGAGATTTTGTTTTATGAGTGATTACGTGTACTCTATGTGATGTCAAACAAGCCACATTGCAAATGAGTTAAAATTGTGCAATTCTGAGTTTTTGTTTACCCTCGAGGGTAGATTTTTTTTTAATTTTAAAAGCATAAATAAAAGAAAGTACGGTATCAGAGGCCCTTTATAGAGTCCCATTTAGTGGTACAAACTCCCAAGTTGCTATAATATCAAAAACATAGTATAACTTGAACATAACAAAGCAGAAAAACAAGGCAAGAAAAAAAAAAACTTGCATTTTATGTAAAGTATTTTGGCTTACACTATTCTAAAGAGGGCAAAAAACTGGTGGACTATAACATTCACATATTGTTTATGAACATACTAACAGCAAGATCTGGGATTCACAAAACCCGTCTCGGTCCATTTATTTTTCATCAGTACTTCCGTCCTTTACTCTAGCCTCTAAACAATACATTGAAAAGAGGAGACATCTAATCAGTGGTTTTCAAGATTCATTTTGGTAGAAATAAAATCAAGTAACCTCGCTTGTATTTTGCAGTGGTGAACCACACCATATTGTATTCTAGCTTCTCTTAATACATTGATGTTATCCCTTGTCAGTGTGGAATCAGTTTAGAGAAATAATTTTGTAATTACTTTTAAAGTACAAAAATTTACATCTCAATTTTCATTTGTTTTTGGTACTTTAGAACATGCAGCAATTTTTAAGTACTGTAGAAATGAGGCACATAATAATATCAAATGATCAATGAAAGCGTAGTCTGCGTAGTAAGAGTTTCATATGTCAATAGATAAAGAACTCTTCCGTTTCTAATGCTACATTTTCAGATTTCTTTTCAAGGCGAGGTCTTCTCTTACTTTCTTCCCCTACCCCTCCTCTTTTTTTTTTTTTTTTTTTTTTTATAAGATTTAAAAAATCCTCCCAAGATTCTGCAAGCTCCTTTCAGGGGCTTTCCATAATAAAAGCTGCAGGCTGTTACTTCAGGTGACTGTAAAATCTTCTTCATAGAAGTCAGTTGAAATTATGCTCGCAGTAATCATACTGAATTTACTCTGAGAATAGATAGAGCAAATAAATATGTATAGGATCAATTTTTTCATTCAATTAAATATTTGCATTTTGCTCAAATAATTAACTTGAGGATGAAAATGATCTTGTGAAGCACATTATACACATTTATATAGCATGCAATACTTTACCAGGGTTAAAATATTATCATTATGCCTGATATGCACATGTGAAAGCAGATCTTGGGAATGAAGCATTTATAGTAAACATCCATATGTTTTTGTAAACACAATTGCATGCTTTCCAGAGTAAACGAATGTGTGAACTCCTTAAATGGTATGGAAGAACTAAAATAGTCACTTTTTTTATATCCCTAAAACAAAAACAAAAACAAACAAATAAAAAATGACCAAAAAAACCCTAAGTAGCATACTTTGAGATTGCAACAAAATAACAATAAATGAAAACAGTGGCAAGTATTTACTTGGATTTAACCCAGGTATACACACACATACACACACACCAGACCAAGCCTACAATTTAGATATCATATTTTCCAGAAGTCTTCTAAGAGAGAGGCAATTTAGTAATTTTCAGGTGAAAACTGACCTAGTACAACATAATATCTAGTCTTGAAGAACTAGCAAATTATAACAAAGCTAATTGCTTTCATAGTATTTGCCAATTTGAGACATTGGGCACTTTCCTAAGTGTTTTCCACCTATTGATTCATGTAATCTACCCTATTTGGTTGATTCCATTAGGATCTTCATTTTCCTGATGAGGAACCTGAGACATGGGAGTGACTAACTTGCCAAAGACCTTGCAGCTAGTGAATGACAGCAGGAATTTAAGTGTAACCATTCTAGCTCTGAAGTGTGTTGTAATTGTACTTTGGCACAGATGCAATTTTGTGAATTTAGGTTGTTCTAAACTGATCTGATTCTAATAACTCACAAAGCCTTAATTTATAAATACTCCCCAAAATTAGCTGTCACGGGATTCTTTTTGCTATGCCTCCACAGGGGAAAGAGGATTCTTCCTCTACATTTCAAGGTCTTCCAACCAGGCCAAGAGATAATTTTACCTGAGACAGGTTAACAAGAAAAATAACAACAACGAAGTTTTATTACCTGGGTACTGAGACCCAATAATGAGATTAAACCCAAGGAAATGACTGAGTCAGGCAGCTTTTATACATTTTATTCAAACAAACAATACATTTATAAGGAATTTACAGGATAAGGAAAACAGATGTTTGGGAATGTTAATCAACAAGGGATTGCAAGTAGAATTTGGGTTGAAGCAGTAGATTATTAAAAAAGGTAACAGCTTATTTCTTCTTTTTTCTTTTTGTTATAAAACTCAATTAAACTTTTATTTTTTCTGAACAATCCATTATGTAAAACTTAATTTTCCCAAATTTCTTATTTAAATTCTAGTTAGTTAACATATAGCGTAATATTGTAGAATTTAGTGCTCCATCACTTATTTGTAATACCCACTGTTATTTCTGCATCCTTCTATAGACTTTAAAGTCCCTACCTCTGGTAATAGGGATGTCTTTTTACTTCTTAAGCCAATTAGGGTATTTTTCATATGGGAGATTTGTTTCCTGCTTTCAGGGTGACAGGAGAGGCTTTGAGTCTCCTTGCACTGGTTGTTTTTCAAGTAACTTCAATTCAAAATAATCAATGCACCACTGTGGTACATTTTGGGATGGCCTACCCTTGGGCTCTTAGACTTCCCTCTTTGTAATGGTACACTGGGATTCCCAGTGGTAATAAAAAAAGGTGTCGTTTCTGCCTTCTTTCAGTAAGGGACTTCATCGTTATGAGACCCTTCACATTTTCAAGACTTCATGATCTCATGAACTGGAAGTAAAATTTTGCCCTTCATTAAAAGTTTACTTTTCAGGTAGCTGCCCCTTGGGAAGGCAAATAGTTTTAGATTGCTAAGCTGTCTCTTCAAGAGAGAAATCACAGGAAACAAGGGGTATACAAAAACATTACTATGAAGAGTAATGAAAGGACTTTGCATGAAAAAATTCACAGAAACCCAACTATGGCTAAAGCAAGAAACAAAGAACTATTATATTAAACAATTGCTTCAGTAGTATCCTCCCAGTTTCTTTCTGGACTTGCTGCATCTAAGGATGCAGGGGGATCAGGACTCGGGCAGAAGTTCAGGAATGTACCACCAGGCTCTAGCAATGCCCTTTCCTGTCCCATATGTGCAGCATGGTCAGAAGGCAGGTCATTTTCTACACCATCCCTGGGTAAGACAGGCTCGGGGAACATCATGAAACCAATCATTTCAGATCTTATGGGGACTCATTTGTCGCATGCGTGACTACATTTATTACAGCTATGGAAACAAACTTTCTTAAAGCTCTTTCGTGCTTTCTTAGACAAAGCAAAAACATTAATAGAAGAAAATGGCTTTTTTACACCAGTGGCTAAATGTCTTCAAGCTTACCATCGGGGACTAATCCCTTTGTCCCTGGGCTGGGTTTCATCCACAACTTCCAGCTTATGATTTTTGAAATGCATTCACAAGTAGCCTCACAACTCCATGTTTTGGTTCCTGATATAATCATTTCTTCAAATCTCAAAACACTGAAACTTCTTCTTTACTGAAATTCTATAATACCTTGAGCAACCTTTTTTAAGTTTTTTTTTAATTTTTTAAATTTTTTGAAACCATCTTTTAAACTGATTAAAGTAGGATACTAACTTTTTAACTTTTTCACATTCAAAGAGTGATGATCCCTCAATATGTGAACGTCCTCATAAGAGCAGGATTATGTTACATATTAATAACTATTGACACGGGCTCCTTCACTCTTTTGCAAATTTTAAAATCCAGGCCAACTCTAGACATTTCTGGCTCACCTATAACAAATTATCTTCCCCTTAAACTGAGGGAATATTGTCAAGCATTGTCAACACTTTTGAGTATAAAACTAAATTGGCCTTCAGGGTGCTCTAGCAACTTGGCATTTTGGTATATAAATACCAAATGTTACTATCATAGGTTGCTAGTAAAAACAAACAAACAGACAGACAAAACAACAACAACAAAAAGAACAAAAAACTTCTTAGTTACAAGTAAAAATAAGATAGGTCTATGGGATAAGGCCTGATTTTACATTAATGTTGAGAGGGACATTTCAATCAGTTTGAGGTTATGTGGAAAGCCCCTTAAAGCCCACCAATGGGACACAGGATGTTCTTTGGGTATTATTGTGATAAATCATATTTATGCTTATCTTAACGGAGTAAAGTTAAATGGCCCGCTTCCATTTTGTCTCAAGTTATCCTATTTTTTTGGAACAATAGAAATTGCTTTTCATGTCTCAGAAGTGCTGTGGACTTTCTGGGGAACCCAAGAAAGCAACCTATCTTACAAATTTTGAAAGACTTTCCCTTGCACTCCAGCTGCACTCTCCTGACTTTACATTCCTCGTTGGGTGAAATATCACCACTCACACAGCTATTCATTTGCTATTTCTTTTTTTTTCTCTCACATGAGTGAATACTGTCACCTCTACCTATAGATCGGATTTATTCACTACCAAGATATCCAAGCCCAGGTCTCCCCTGGGTGCCTACAGTAGCTGCCTGATTAGACCTACTGTTTCTACCTGTGTCTCCTTTCTCTCCTTGCCCCACAGAATGATCTTTCCAAAATGAAAATCAGATCATGTTCTCAACCACCCATGGGTGTCCATGGCATGGAAACCCACGTCCTTCCCCATCAGCCTCATCCCCTGCCCTTGTTTTCCTCACTCCCTCATGGTAGGGAGTCACATGACCCCCTTGTTATTCCTACAACAAACTAGAAATATTCCCACCTTAGAGCCTTTGTGCTTGGACTTTTCTCTGCCTGGAATGCTTTCTCTAGGACAATGGTTTACATCTTTGATTGATTTGTGTCTCATTCTTATGTTATTTCCTCAGAGATCTCTTTCCCAAGCAGCCTAATCAAAATGCACTCCTGTCACTCTTCACTCCTTTATCCCACTTCATGTTTTTTGCCTAGTCCTTGTTACTACATAACATTATATTATATATTCAATTCCATACATGTTTATCAGCTCTCTCAACCCTCCGCTACAATGTAAGTTCCATGAGGAGGGGACTTTTTATTTTATCTCTGTATCCTTAGTTCCTGGAAGAGTTTCTTAGAGAACATGCTCAGCAAATACTTCTTAAGTGAATTAATGTCTATATTTATACCTACACTTAAGTTATTGTTGGAATTGATTTAGATAACTGCCTAATGCCACTTCAGCCTGCAAATTACTGGAGAGATTCTAGAGAATTCTCACTCATTTGTAGTATGCTTAATGCTTTCCTTAGATTCCCTGAGACCCAGTGGCCATTTTTCCAATCTAGCACGAAACTGGAGGATAGGAGGGCTGATTTTAGTTTCTCTCATCCACAGCTGGCTGGACATTTAGCTTTCCTGATTTAATCTTTTATTTTTAAAAAAATGAAAAATAAAAAAAAAAAAAGCTATCTCTTCATCATCTTCCCACTCAGTCCCTCTCTCAGAGACTTGACTCTCCAACCAAAGACTCCCATTCATAATTCTGATTGACACCTATTGTAACCACACTCCTTCCCCTAATTTTGCTGCTCCTGGGGAAGAAAAAACAATGTGTAGAAGCCCCAAACTTTAACAAGCTTCTCCCTTTATTTCCTATGACACCACTTCGACTTGCTAAATAGAAGGATTGCAGATTGGAACTGAATTATATTTCAAATGAACTAAATATATTCCACAAGGGGAAAAATATTTAAGAGACATATCCTAGAAATATCATGCAAATCTAATCCATTAGGAACTTCTGCAACTTTTCAAAGTAAAAGATTTAAAGTTCTTGATTTAAATCTTTTGGATTTTGACTTAAATTTATGGATTTAAAGATCCATAACCACATTATAAATAATTTTACTGAAAATAAGTTGAATAATCAACATCAGAATATGTCATAATAATTGGAAGCATAGTGTAGGAAATACGGGCATTTTATATATTTATATTGGTGTTGAAAATGATAAGAAAGTTAATACTAACTATAATACCACGTGACTTTATAATCACTCCCTTCAAACCTGAGGTCAGCAGCACTGTCTCTTGTGTGGTTTTATTGCAAGAGCTTCGCTACCTAGTCTATCTGCTACTGCCTTTGACCCCTACAGCCTATTTTCAGTGTAGCTGCCCAATGATACTTTAAAGAATAAGCCATACCATATGGCTCTCCTGCTAAAAATTTGCCTGCTTTGATGACTTTCCACCTCTCTTAGAGGAGTATGACAAGCCTTTATCATGTCCTCCTAGATGCTACCTAAGGCGGCCCCCAGGACTTTCCTGATAACATCTCCTCCTTGCTCACCTGGTTTCTGTGCTGCTCCTTAAAACTTCATGGCACACTCCTCCCCCTGCACCCAGTACGTGGTAGTCTCTCTGCCTAGAACACTTCCCCTGGATGTGTGTGTAACTGCTGTCTTTCTTCCTTCGGGTCTTTGCTCAAATGCCATCTTCTCCCTGACACCTTCTCTGACCACACAGTTTGCAAATCAGAGTCCTCAGCCCAGCATTTTTCTGTCCTCAAATTTCTTCCGCACCAGCATTTATCACCATCCTCCATATACAGTTACCACTAATTTCTTTGTTTCCAGCCTCTACCAACGAGAGGACAAACTACATGGGGAGATTTTCTTTTGTCTGTTTCATTCCCTTTTGAAACCCAGTCCTTAGAACAGGGCCTGGTACAAAATAGCTAAAGAATATTTGTTTTAAAAATATACATATTAAACAACAGCAAGATATCGTTACCTATCTCTCTGAATGGATAACATCCAAAACATGGATATGGCAAACACAGCTACGGTTGTGAGACAACAGGATCTCTCCTTCACAGCTGATGGGAAGGCAAAATGGTACAGCCACTCTGGAAGACAGTTTGGCAGTTTCTTACAAAGCTAAACATACTCTCACTGTATGATCCAGCAATTGTGCTTTTATCCAAAGGAGTTGAAAACATGTCCACACAAAAACCTACACAGGAGTGATTATAGTGACTTTAGTCACGATCACTAAAACTGGAAGCAACCGAGATGTTCCTCAGAAGGTGAACGAAGAAACAAAACATAGCACATCAACAGCAATGGAATACTCTCCAGTGATAAAAATAAATGAGTTATCAAGTCACAAAAAGTCATGGAAAAACCTTAAATACATGTTGCTAAGTGAAATCAGTGAGTCTGAAAAGGCGACATAATGGATTGTGAGATTCTGGCAAAACTATGGAGAAAATAAAAATATCACTGGTCACTGGGGCTTTTGGGGGGGGGGGGGGGGGAGGGGAAGGATGAACAGGTGGAGCCCAGAAAGTTCTTAGGGCAGAGAAACTATTTCATATGATATCGTATTGGTGAATACATAACATTGTGCATTTGTCAAAACCCACAGAATGGTAGAACACAAAGAATGAATCCCAATGTGAACCACAAGCTTTAGTTAATGTGCCAATACTGATTTGTCAGTCATAACAAATGTACCATACTAATGCAAGATGTTAATAAGAGGGGAAAAGGGGGGCAGAAATACATGGGAACTCTCTGTACTTCCTGCACAAGCTTTCTGTAAACTGCTTTAAAAAAAAATTCTAATAAGTTAAATAAAGAAATAGATTTATAGGGCGCCTGGGTAGCTCAGTCAGTTGAGCACTGACTCTTGGTTTCAGCTCGGGTCATGATCTCAGTGTTCTGGGATGGGGCGCAGTGGGGCATCTTTTCCAGATTTTCTCTCTCCCTCTGCCCCTCTCCTCCACCTTGTGCTTTCTCTCTTAAAAAGAAATATATTTAGTTACTAATTGGATAATAGAAAAATATATTAATTTTGTTTCATCTTCACAAAATCTCTTTGGTGTAGTTTCTATTGTCGTCTTTATTTTGAAAATGGGAAAATGTCCTTGCCTGACTTACCTGACTCCTGTCCAAGCTCATATGGCTAATCCTCGGAAGCTGTATGAGTGGACACAGAATGGATCACCGCCAGAAGCAGCGCTCTCGATTTTATTCTCACCAAAAGCCTAAATACATAAGAGAAATACAGCAATAAAAGAAGAGCTGGAAGACACAGAAGCTGCAGTGTTTTTCTCATCACACGTGCAGTGAGGACCCACTCCTTGTGGTCAGAGCGAAGACATCCGTATGGAGTAGCTGTGCTGAGAAGAAAATTACCATGCAAGAAGGAAGCCTAATAGTTTGTTGTCATTGCTTATTATCTCTGCTGTTGCCTTTGAAAACAATTTGATCCTTGTTGACATACATAGTCTTGATGATAAATAGGAACATTTTCTACATTACTGCATAGATCTCAATACAAACAGAGTCAAAGACACATCTTCTCTATTTTGCTTTTTAATTCATCTGGGGGCCTAACATGTGTGTGCTATAGAAGGAACAGTGGGTTATCTAATTTTTGTAAAGGGCTTTTAAATATACCTGAGGTGACATTTATGTAGAATTAAAAATATGGCAGGATGAGTCATTGAGTGTGAAACAGAATTCCCAGTTGGCTGATGAGCCCCCCAGGCGCATCACTAAGGGCTGTATGTTATTCTTCTTTAAAGCACTTTCCAGATATTCTGTTATCATGGCAATCCTTCTCAAAGTCTGGATCTTCAAAGTGACCTTTTCCCTGCACTGCCCAAAATAGAAATTTCACTCTATCTCTGCCTGTGGCAATAATAAAACAACCCTGATATTCAGCCTCTTTCCAGATGATACCGTTTATAATAGGATATCATCATAACTTCTTTCCAAAGTATAATATCCATCCAATTAACCTTGAATATTTTTAAAGAAAGCTCACAATAGAAAAGATAATTGCATAGTTGTCAAAAATTATGACTAACCAGGTACAATAGGGCCCGTAAAATAATTCCTATCAAAAGATTAACATTTACCATGTTGCACTAATGAAACATATTGTAAGAGATTTAAAAATAAATAATTGGAAAAAAGAGGAAGTAGTCATTGCATGCAAAACATACAAACAAAATGGACTAAAAAGTTAGAAAAACACATTAAATATAAAGAAATACATTTTCTATATTTAACACAGGACTTTGTCCTGTCATATAGAAATTATTCACCCTAAATACTTGCTAAAAAAAGAACATATGAAATACAATGCTTTTCTTGCCCCTGTGTGGTGTCATGAGGTTATTCTATGAACGACTTTCTACCATATCCCCTTAGTAAAAGTCAAAGCCTTTAAGGTACAGTCCTTGGTAAGAAATAGCAAGGGAAACCTTTCACACATATAGGAATGGAGAAAATTGCTAAAGAAAGAGAAAAAAGCCCCCTTGACAGATAAGCAATAGCTCTGCTTACACAGTAATTTATGGTAATATCAGAAAGCTTTTGATAAAATTTCACACATATTGCAGGGTAGGGCATTGGAGAAGATAAAGGACTCAAAGAGATAGGGGAAAATTAAACCATTTATAAGAGGGGGAAGTATTTTGTAAAAAAAATTTGGCAATTGGTTTTGATAGTCATAACAATTTATGTAATTTCTGTGTGTATTAGGCACTTGCTTTCTGAGAAAGTGGCAGCCTAACATTTCCCCCGTTGCTACAAAAAGTAATTTTTGAGAACAATAAATATGGAAAGCTTTGAAAATATACACGCACACATGTGCATGCACAAAGCTATAGTATAACACTTTCGGGAATGTTAGTGAGCAAAATTTCTATCATTTGACTACTTAGGGCCTTTTAAACACTTATCTTTGTTTTATTTGATAGCAAATCAATTTTCCCATAAAATTATTTTGCCTTTGGGGTAACCTAATGAAAAAACCATTTAAAATATATTCCTATAAATACTGAAAAGTATTGTCATACTAGCTATGCAGTAAATAAGAGAAAAAATACACAAGTTGCTAGGAAGTACCTTCTTTTTATTGGAAAAATAGTGAACCTTAATTTACACATTTCTTCATCAACCCCTGAAGCCCTTCTTAATGTCAAAGCCTGAATATAATGTATTTGTCATTCTATAGAATGGTATGTTTTGAATTTTAAAGTAACGTTTGATGCTCTGATTTCAGCATCTATACTAAAATATAAAAATGACATCATCGAGGAGTATTTAAATGTATTTTTTAAATCTTCCTCAACAACAATGTACAGGAAAGTGGCTCTGTCTCCCTCTGAACTACAGTATATTTTTGACTTCTGGTCATCATTCTTACTTAATGATTTCTCAACTGTTTCTGACCACAGCTGCTATGGAGATCTTTACTTTACGTAACATAAAAGATTCTGTCACTCAAAAAAAAAAAAAAACATGTTATGAGAACTCTGTTCTTTGTTTTTGAAGAACACTAACAGGAAAATTTGGAAGAAGCAATGCTAGCCTGTCTCTGTTCTCCCTAACAAATTTCTCCTGAGGCAGAGCTTTAATGAGTAGTTCTGGAAACTTCTTAAACAATATGTGTCGCTGACCAGAATGGCTGACCCTTTCAAGCTGGTTGATTCTACTGAATAAAAATACTATCAGACTCTGAAGTAACTGGTTTGAGTTTTTAAGTCACTTTGAGGAAATATTTTGTAAGAGTGGGAAGCATATTTTAATGCCATTGCCATGTTTCTCTGAGAAGGAAAGCTGCTCTGCAAGGGCATTGAAAGCATTACAGACTAATTTCATTGCAATTTTGGGAGCTGGGAGGGAGGGTGGGAGAACAGGGAGCTGGGTGTGGGTTCAAGAACATTGAGGTGAATACTATTGACCCTCTGGAAAATTGCTAAGCGCTGGAACCCACTCTAGAAGGCTCATGTTATGAACCTTTACAGCAATTCTGCAGCTCTCTTGAAAATTTACACTGTCATTTTATTTATAGCAGATGTCTCTTAAAGCAAACATTTTTACTTTATACTATACAAATCTTACGGAAAATTGCAAACATAATGTGAGTTTTGGTCATGCTGAAGAAATCTACAGTATTTTCTATAATGGATTGTGAGCACGGGGAAAGAGCTGATACTGATCTAAGGCTGAAGGATAAAGGGTAATCAAAACAAGGCTTCTGTGGATGCTTTCATGGAACTTGTTTTAAAAGAAAAGGCAAAAGTTGAAACTGTGGATTAAACCAACTAAATTAAATCATCTTGTATTCAAAATACATTCGGCACTTCAGAATAAAATGACCGGAAGTCAATGTGAGCCTTAAGAAAGGAATTTGGTTGTTTAGATACATTGTCTGTCTGCGCTGTTGGAGAAGGAGAAGGAGAAGGAAAAAGAAGGGGAGGGAGAAGAAGAGGAAGAGGAGGAGAAGGAGGACAGGAGGGGGAGGAGGACGACGCGGAGGAGAGTTTTATTTGGATTTTCCCAATTAAAACTTTTATTTGTTTCTTACGTCTATTCAGTGAAAGACAAAATCTAAAAATGTGTTTTATGTTTTCTAGCTAGTTCTGAATTGTAGTTATGCTCTAACCCAATGTTGGGTATAGGGAGACTTAAATATATGTCCTGTGGCTGCTTAGCCATAGTTCAACTGCTGATAAAGAAGGTTTAACATCCCAAATTCAGCTTTTCATATAAAAATATAATATGCAATTAAAGGAGAAAGTAAATTCTGTTTGGAAAGCCACAAAAGGAGATATAAATAGGGAAGAAAAACAAGAGATACTATAATTTTACAGAAATAAATATCAGCAACTTTAATTTTTGGAGGAATATTTGATCCAGGTATAAATATTTACTCCTGTATTTGTTTTCCCAATTAGCAGAAGTTAAAAATAGAGAATTATATAAATTTTGGAAATTGAAAGCCAGATAAGTAAAACCTAGATTTCTGAGAATACGCTCTTCATTGTGCAGGGTTTGTTACAAGACACATGTCAAAAAGTAAGTCATTGTAGTAACGTGGCTGTTATGTTTTCACAGGCCTTTGTGAGAGTTTGAACTAATACAGCAGTATAATCTCTCTGGACTTTAAAAACACAAATCTGTGACAAGGACATAAGATTGATAGAATTAGTAGTCATATATTTTTTTACTTATGTAATAAATTTATCATTCCAAGGACACCATTTGAAATGACCCCCCTGCATTACAATGTGGGGATTCCTATGCTGTTTTGCATTAATATGTATAGACAGTTTTTATACTATTAACCATCTGCCGTTGGCGTTTCACTGGGTTACTTATTAATATTATTCTGGTCACAGATGAGGGTTAAAATATCTCTAACCTTTACAAATGTATTACGTGGCACCATTGACATAACTTTTATTGCAGATAAAATCTATGACGAATTTTCTGTATGACAGAAGAAGAACATGATTTCATATTAAGTTCTCATGATAGAGACATATTTCTCTGCTTGTACTTCTGAGATGTTTTGGGTATAGTAACAAAGGGCAATACTTCCTCTTCCATTACATCAATAAAATCTCAAAATCTACTTCATTTTTATGGGTCCAGAGCTTTAGTAAATATTTCTTAAACAAAACTGAATAACAGCGCATGAAAAAAGTGTTCAAACTTCAGCTCACTTCTAACCTTGCTAATCAAAACAGACAAAACATTACTGCTTAGACATAATGAGAAGCAGAAAGAGGAAGTCGTAAAAGAGCCTAGACATTGAGTGTCGCCATGAAGGTATATAAGAGCTCGAGCAAAAGTTTCTCAAATACAAGTGTCAAGATAATAGTAGGTCCCTCTGACAGTCATTTAAAAGAAATCATAAAGCCTATTATAGTAACTTTATGGAGTTATAAAAGCCTTTGAGTTTTCAGGGAGCCACATACTTTATAAAATGTTTCTGACATTCCATCAAAAAGTTGGTATTATGACATTTTGTCATAATACATAATCATATAGTCTAAGAATGATTAGAAGTAAATCCATAATAGCAGATTTTTTTAAGAAAACAATCTCACATTGCATTCCAGACATTGTCTTTCTCCTTTCTTTCCCTAGTTTTAATGAAAAGAAAGGTAGAGAGAGAAGTCTGTTGTTTTCCCTTATCCCTTTTCCAGATAATCCCTTGGAAAAGATGAGAATTCTAATTGGTTCATATTTTTTTCAAGTATTGGATTGTGAGGAAGCTCATATAAATCCATGTCTGATCATCTAAACTATCCGATATTATACTGAACACCTCCCTCTTCAAAGTTACCTAGTTAGAAGAATGTGTCCCTTTAAATTGCCAAGATGCCTCACAGCTGGATCACAAACCCACATGGATATTGTTCAAGGTTCTGAGGATGTGCTGGACCTGAGTCTCCATCCACTGCTTTTTCTGCGTGTTACTAGAGACTGGCCCTAGATTATTTAGGGAATAGGTCTCTAATCCTAAGATTACCTGAAACCAGACTCAAGCTTAACATCCAGAGTAGCCAACAGTCACATGAATATGGCTCTTCCCCTACCCCCACATGTAACATGTGGTTTTAATTTTATTTATTTATTCTTTCAATTTATTTAAAAAAAAATCTGTGCCCATTGCCTAAGCCTTTGGGCACATGTGTATAATAAAAAACACTGCTGAACATAAATAATGTATATTAACTGTGTCTATTATGATTCTACTGAAAAGTCCATCAAACTGACTTTTTTTTATAGTCTGGAGTCTCAGTTAAAAATCTATTAGCAAAATAATTCTATTAAGTTGTATGATATTTCTAACATCAATTAATTACATTTATGTCCAGCTCTATAGTGTAATGACTTCGCAATATTAATTTCGATTTTAATTTAGGAAGAGAATTTGTAAGTTTGCCTCAAGTTTTAGTGTTTAATGATTTTTCCACATTTAGACTGTCCAGAAATTGAGACTTTTCTCTATTTTTTTCTAATTGAACAACTGGTCATTTCAAACTTTATCTTTTATGAGGTTTTTATTGTTGTTTTTGTTTTCTGAGTTAAACAACTTAATTTGCTCTGGGGCAATAAGGAAACTCAGTAAATAGACAAACTAAAAATTCCTAGATAACACTGGTTCTCTTTTGCTATGTATCTACCGCTATGTGACCAGTAACTTATTTATACAAACATTGGAATTGGAGTTTCCTACAATTGAAGATAGACAAATGCAATAATCTGATTTTAAAATAAAATATGTCATAAATGACATTAGTTAATAAAACCAACTAAGATGTCTATACCAGGTCAACACTAAGTTGATTCTTTCCCACAATAAACAAGTTCTACATCTGTCATTTCGACCAATTAAACTAACAGAGATTACCTGCATCCAGCTCCTTCCTAGGGAAGTCACATAGTTCTCTGTGAATCTTCTTTCTTCGTTTCTATGAAAAAAGCTTGATCGTGAAATGACGTAGTAGTTGAAAGTGCTTAGAACAGAGACACCCATAAGAAATCAGTAAATGTTTATTTCTATCTTGATTGATATTATCATTCAACCTAATACTGTTCAAGCTTTTCGATTTCAATGTGTTACACTCCTTGCCTGACATGGTCTGCCCTTTCTGTCTCGTCCTTGTAAATTAAATATTTTCTTCATGCCTCAGCTAAGCGCCAGTTCAACGTGATCTCTCTCTTCTTGGAACTTATGTCAGCCCTCTCTCCCAATCGCAGCTTAATATATATATTATTCTCTAAACATTTCTTATATGTACGAGTTGCTTTGAGAAGGGAACACTAGCTATGTTTCTTGTGCCTAAATTTGACATGTAATACATGGTCTACAACCAGTCACAGTTAAAGTTATACTAATCCAAAGAGTTTTCTAGCCACTCTTCCCAACATCATTTATTTGTCCTGGGCAAGTCAGAGAACCCCATTGAATCAGCAGAGAACTAGCTTGTTTTGTTTTGTTTAAAAACAATAATCCAAGGGCACCTGGGTGGCTCAGAGGACTGCTCTGCCTAGTTGTGATCTCTGTCTGTCAAATAAATAAATAAAATCTTTAAAAAAAAAACCAAACAAACAATAATCCAGGGGCACCTGGGTGGCTCAGTGGGTTAAAGCCTCTAACTTCGGCTCAGGTCATGATCCTGGGTTCCTAGGATTAAACCCCACATGGGGCTCTCTGCTCAGCAGGGAGCCTGCTTCCTCCTCTCTCTCTCTCTCTCTCTCTCTGCCTGCCTCTGCCTACTTGTAATCTCTGTCTGTCAAATAAATAAATAAAATATTTAAAACAAAACAAAACAAAACAATAATCCATGTTCCTTTAATGGCAACTCCATAATTGCCTTTGGACTACAAAACACACACACTCTAAAATTCCTTGGATTGAGTCCAACGAAGTCCAAGATGCTACAGTTTCCCTCTATAATGCAGAATTTCCAAAACAGCTTATATGTCTTATGTTGCATTATAGAACATAAATAGAGACTTTGGATATGTCTGTCAGGATCTTTCCATTTCCTGAAGCCAAAAGCGATATATCTACTATTATTGACACAGTTCAGGATTACAACTCTTGGGCATAGTGTTTGTGTATGTGCAATTTTTGTTATCACCGATGGGGGTTTCAAGTATTTAAGATTTAGACACGCATTTCATTGGAGTCTATTAATTGGCTCAGAGGAAGGGAAGGTAGTTGTTTCAATGGTAAGGTGCCTAGAAGATGATCTTTTAAGTGTTTTGATGTCCTCGAATTACTAAAAAATTGTTTGCATATTACAATGAGACCACCAAAAACCTGATTTCATTGTTTATTTTGCTCTGTTACTTTGCGAAAAACATAGCTCTTATCTAGTTGTCAGTCTTGTCTTCTCATCATAAACCAAGTTCTTTAATTCTACCATCGTGTCATAAAAGATTCAATAAATTCTGATTTGCATTTCAAATTCAAGTCTTTTTTTAGAAGGACATCGGATTCAATGACAATTACATCACTAATCTCTTTAGCACTGACAGTGGGAAGCAAGCTCAGACTCCTGCTGACTGAAGTCCTAAAGATGGAAGGTCATATAATCTTCTTTATCAGCAATAGTGATATTTTTGTATGAATTCTTCATTTTTAAAAATCAATATGTGCTCATTTAAGCCATTTGCCTGGGGTAGATATCTTATACTGTCTCCTCGTTTTATTCAGAAACATGTACCCTATTATTTTTGCTACAGAAAGCGGAAACTTTCCAATATTATTGCCCACAGTAATTTTTTCATTGTTATTTTACTCTTCTAAAATATTACTTGAGGAAAGTATTTTTATATAATTTTAGAGAGATGTTTTTCCATTTTGTTTTTGTTATTGTTTAAACAGAGTCACAAAAAAATTTTAAGTACTCCTATGTATGAATGTGTATATTTTGTTCATGTGTGTGTACACATACTATCTATAAATATTTTGATATTCACTACCAAGAGGAAAGCTAAACTTAGCCCTTGAATAAATGCTCTGTGAATCAATCATAGCAACTCCAGATTCCATATAATTTTTTCCTCTACTTTCAAATATTTGTCACAGTTACAGCCAATTTTATGGCAGAAACTATACACAGTTACATAAATTGTATTTCTAATAATAAATTTTGCTAATTCTGTAAAGAAATAAGCAATATAAATTCACATGGAAGTCATAACAATTTAGTATAAATTAATAAAGTAACTATCAAATATTATGCACATAATATGGGCAAGGATAGAAACAAGAGAGGAATTTTTAAAAGGAGGTAATAAAAATTTCCAAATTATTTAAGTCACAATTTTAAGATGTTTAAGTTATCCAGACAAAAGCTATTAACTAATAAATATTTTTAAATTCTCAATTTTCAACAAATAAGATACCTGCATAAAAAAGTTTATTTTAGAAAGCATAGGAATAAGTTGAGTGGAGAAGTGCATCCAGATCACAAAACCAAAAAGCATAAATGTCATTTCTTATTTTTAAATCCACATATCTGCTCTGACTGCATTAAACAGCCATTATGATGAGGGAACAGAATGCTGGCTGAAGACAAAGCAAAAGCTGACACCCTGCAACCTTCCCCCACCCCCACTCCTGGGTGGGACTTATGGGACCTTCTTTAGGAATCTCCCACTATCTTAATGTTAATAACGTGCTAGAGGGAAAAATAACCGTGACAAAGGCAAGGCCTCAAGGCCTCTGGTATCTTGCAGATCCTCTTTAGCATATGAAAGTTCTATTGAAACCTCCCTTTTCCTTACTTCCCCAACATCATTATACAGAACCTGCCACCCCTCACATCTCAGGGGCAGCGGCTCTTCCTGCCCAGGGGTTCTATCCCCATGCTTTAATAAACCACCATTTTGCACCAAAGATGTCTCAAGAATTCTTTCTTGGTCATTGGCTCCAGACCTCACCCCACTGAAGCTCATTTATATTCTAAGACTTCATCAATTACATATGCATATCATTTCAAATATAAAATGGGTACTTAATAAACCCTTGTTAAATTAGGTTAAAAGGAAAAAAGCAAATTATTTATTGTGACCAAAAAATTACATTATTATTACAGAAAAATCTAGTTAATAGCCTAAAGAATTGGTTGTATTCCATAAAATGGGGTGTGTGTGTATGTGTAGACTCAAGTTCAGAAAATTTTAGAAACAAATCAAATAAAAAAACAAAATCCAGAGGTGCCTGGGTGGCTCAGTCATTAAGCATCTGCCTTCAGCTCATGTTATGAACCCGGGGTCCTGGGATGGAGCCTGCATTGGGCTCCCTGCTCAGTGGGAAGCCTGATTCTCTCTCACTCTCCCTACTTGTGTTCCCTATCTCACTGTCTCTCTGTCCAATAAGTAAATAAAAATCTAAAACACACACACAACATCCGCAATGCAATATGGAAATATTTCCTGGCAAGTTTGTGTAAAAGTCTGCTCAAGTTAAGGACCACGTATGGGTGCTGGGTGGTTCAGTCAGTTAAGTGTCTGCCCTTGGCTCAGGTCATGATCCCAGGGTCGTGGGATTGAGCCCTTCATCAGATTCCTTGCTCAGCAGGGAGCCTGCTTCTCTCTTCCCTTCCCTGTCCCTCTACCTCACTGTCTTTCTGCCTGCCACTCCCCCTGCTTGTGCTCTCTCTGTGAAATAAATAAATAAAATCTTTTTTTTAAAAAGACCATGTAAATACTTAGGAAGTTAGAAAGAAAGGAAAGAAATTTAAAAATTGATTAAACAAATAAACAAATATTCATTTATCAAAAATAGTGTGCCGATGCCAATGATGTAATAAACAGTAACTTCTTGAAAAAGAATACTTATAGTCACACCAATATAAGACTAAGTAAATGCTTCTTTTATTCTCCCCTTCCTGTCTAAATGCCTTATTTTGCACATTTTATAAGAAAATAAAAAATGAATTTTGCAGCTACTATTTTTATATATTACTGCATGATAAAATAAAATAATGTTTTATTTGTTAAAACTGAGTTTTATGAATATCTCTATTACTTAATATATATAAACCTATAAAAGTATGTATGTAAATATATATACATAAAGATTTTTTTATTATGTGACATTTAGAATAAAAACAAATCTGTTTGAAAAAAATAAATCTGTGTAATCAACAGAAACTAACATTTTTATTTCTTAGAATCAGTCTGATTATAGAAAAATATCAGCAATGTGGTCACAGTGAATAAATTACTCTCTAGGTGTTAATAGCAAAGCTGTGACTACTGAAACCAGAATAACTAAATAAAAAAAAAAAAGAGAGATGTCTGTTTCATTATTTAAATAATACCCATTCATCCAGTTATTAAGATGCAGATGTTCAATATCTTCTGATTAAACAAATATTCAAAAAACGGTGTCTTGTCAACCAAACAACTGTATGATTTGACTGAATCTTTCAACAGGATGTTTGGGCATTATGTGGACATAGGTATATTTTAAAGATCCAAATAAGTTCCAGAAAGTTGTTTACACACACAAAGATAATGCAGTTGTATCTGACTTTATTACTATATATAACATGAAGAAATTTGAGTCTGGGAGAGATTTCAAGTTTTCCAATTTTTAGGGGGAAATGTAAAAGTATACTCCTGTTCAGAATTGTCTCCTTTCCTTCAATCTAAGCAGCTACCAAAAGAGACTAAAAAATGTCTCCTTGTGGAGAAAGAGACCAAAGGAAGGAAGTAGTTGGCAAGCAACGGAAGAGACAGTTGACAGAGCATAAATGGAAAGACCCCAGAGGCAGAAAGTGTGTGGAAACAGTGTTGCATGGATAAGGAGTAGGTAAGGATTATACAAACTTGGGGAAGACTGAACTGTACTGAAACTAGGGCACCTCTGGTTCTCAGACCTAAAATCTACACATTCACTTTTCCTGGTTTTCTGGAATTTCAATATTCTAGACATAGCCATTACCACCCTGCTCTGAAGAAGTGCAGAGATTAAAGAGAGTATGCGTTTCAGTCACTGAATTTATTGGAAAACTTTTGCCTAAATAACTACCCTTTCATTATGAGTATAAGAAAATAATGTTTGAGATATATATTCTTAGGCAGGGGCAAAAATCAAGAAGTAGAGGTTTGGTTAAGATGCCATGGAATCAAAAAATGATTTTAATGCACTCTATCTATTCACTTTGTGATTTTTATGCATGTGTAGATTTAACCAGAAAAATACGTAACCAGAGAAAGAGAAACCCATCAGTTTTGTCTTCAAGAGAATCCGAGAAATTCGAAGTAGGTTTATAGAGACAGACTACCTCGGTAATTCCTGTGTTTTTAAGGAAGAGTGTTGGAATTACATGTTCTCATCCATATCATGTTCACTCTGTAGAAAGACTAAGCAATAGAAACCATCTTTTAAATTCCTGAGCTCCTGTAAATCCTGCCATCAGCAGCTAACCACCAAGCTTTCCTCCGAAAATATTGCCATTGTTTTGCACTTACCAAAGTCCTTATATCTCCTAGGAAGGATCTTTAATTGTATGTAAATAATAAAGAAACACAATAAAAATAAGAAATGAAATACAATATAACAAAGTTCTGTTAGGCTACCCATAACCCTCAGCAACTTTCTTTTAATAAAAATTTGGGCCTTTCCCTTATTGTCTCAAATTCACATTTTTGTACCTAAGATACCAAGGGAAATGAGTAGACAACTGAATGCTCTAAATAAACCCAGAGAGCAGAAAATGGGTTTGACTCTATTGTAAAAAGGTGCCAGAAAAAATTCCGAGAAGTGTTGGTTTATTACAGTGCTCAATAGTATTAAAATAAATAAATTAGTAATAAAAATAATAATAATACTGAACATATTGAACTGATTTGAGATGTAACAGTTTCAAATGTTTTCAGCCAGGCACTTGTCTGATATTCAAGTAAATTTCATAGATTTTGCTTTTTGTTTCCTTTGCCTTTCATACCCGAAGGCCAATGCTTAAAATAACTCCAGACTCAGGTTCCCTATACCATCCTCATCTGTGTTCCCCAAGACATTTTTTCTATCCCCTGTTCTACCTATGTTTCTCATGCATCAAAAGAGCTATCCATGTCGTTTTCATTTGCACCACATTCTCACTATGCTATCCTTGAAATCCATTTCGTGGGACCATGTTCGATGTAAAAGTCTTCTAACAAGATCATTTGGTAATAAACCCATCTGGATTTGATCCAACATGTACTAGTTTGATACCAAATCTGACCTAGTAGAGCTAGAATTACACTAAGTGTCCATTTCACATTATTTCTTAGTTAAATTGTGATCCAGTCATCAAGGATTTTTTTTAAAGATTTATTTATTTATTATAGGGAGAGAGAGGGAGAGAAAGAGGTGGGGGGAGGGGCAGAGGGAGCGATAGAATCTCAAGCAGACTCCCCACTGAGCACAGAGCCCGACTCGGGGGCTTTCACCTCACAACCTTGAGATCATGACCTGAGCTGAAATCAAGAGTCAGGTGCTTAACTGACTGAGCCACCCAAGTGTCCCAGTCATCATGGATTTTAGGCAGAAAATTATGAAAACTAAGTTTACACAAAGATCACTTTACTAAGTGTGACTTTTCTAGAGCCGGAGACAAAGACAAATAACCTAGTTTGAGGTGTCCTGCTAATTAGAATAGTAACTTTCAAACTGTTTTGACCTGTACTCATTTCAACAAGGCAAATGGCCCTGAAACTCACTTAATTTTTCTGTTCTTAATTTTCATTGAAAATATTACTCCATGATGGCAGTGAAATATCACTCACTGTACAATTAAATTTGGGGGAGGAGGTTAGGATTAGATAATACAGATGATTCATATCTGATTCACAGTATATACCTTAACGTCAAGTTATTATAAGATTGGAGGACAGAAAATTAGTAGTATAATTATGCTTTGCTAACACATTAAATAAATACACAACAATGTTGATCATGATGAACCTAAACCTAAAGGGACTTACCATTAAAGCCAAGAAGCCAAGAATAATCATTAAAAATCATCACCAGTGTAAGACAGGCTTTGCAACACTTCTGCAAGCAGCCTTCTTGAGGAAGATGGAAGGCCACTCACCTCCAGAAGCTTCTCAGACTGTCCAAGCTGTGTGAGGCAACCAGACCACTTAGTAAAAAAAGATACTTAGCAAATCTAAGATCATACAAATTTTGGCTTATAAACACTAAACCCTGAATAAATTACATAGTATTCTACTGGTAAATAGGCTTTAATTGTACATTAAGATGAAATTCTATAGAATTTCTTGCCAGTGGTCAAAAAAAAACAAAGAAAGAACTTAATATTATTGTAGCAGTTCAAGATAAGCTGTGGGCCAAGACACTTAATTTAAAAAAAAGAAAAAATCTGCTGCATTCCTGAGTCCCTAAAAATTTAGTTGTATGTTTAGTATGGTAATCTAAAATCTTCTCAGTAATCATATTGTGAATCATCGGGATGAAAAGTCTATAACCAAATACTATATAACTCACTTTTGGCTCCCAGATACACATGTATGTTCAGAATGTCACTGGATCAAATTGCATCACTTTAATTGTCTAAGGCTAAAGAGAAATGTGCATCATAGGCAATTGAAGGGTACCTGCTCAGAAAAGGTTAGCTAATTTCATTTGAAATCCTCATGAAGATTTTTCTACAGTTTGAATACAGAAAATGGTGAACAAATTAAGTCACAATAAGTGATAAGATAGCACTGGCATTCCAAACTCAGAAGAGCCTGATTGTCATTTAGGTTGTAAGTAGCAATTTAAGTTTCACAGAACAACTTCATCTGTCCATTAAATTAATGATCTTAATTTAAATTTTATTAGTTTTATAGTTTTTATTGACTTGAACTTATAAAATGGTTTTTCTTATATGTAGTCATATAAAACCGATAAGCACACAGAGTTTATACCTATTTTTATGTTTAAATGTGTTTAAGTAACACTATAATAAGAATAATTAAGTCAAAGCTTGGAGACATTAAAAACCTTTGCTCTTAAAAAGGGCCTATACAATAGTTACCTGGTTTGTGGGAGAGAGAAGCAGCTATTGGACCTACGCACAGTCTGTCTCAGCTAATCCTCAAAAGAACAAAGACAGAATGAATGGAGCAGACTGAATCTAGGGAGAAAATGGGAACAAAGATTAGGAAACATTTCTGTAATCAGTTGGGAGGATTTTAGTAGGGAGCTGCTGAACAAAAAGCTTCCCCATGCCCTCTGAAAATATCTAGAATATCATCTCCAAGGAAACCCAGTGAACTGGCACTTCCTGGTTCTTCTAAAGACTTCTAAAGGCCCCAAAGCATCTTTCTCAAACTTCCAGAAATATCACATTTTGCCAGTTCCCACTTCTCCGTCACAACAAATCAAATCCCCAGCCTCATTTACCTCTACACTGTGGCCTGGGAGCTCTCCCTACCATTTCCACTATCATTAACCATGGCCAAAAACAATGATTTCTCCCTAAGGAAACCGAAGGTAATCCCTCCAATGGGTCTTTAATATGAATTCTTCCTCAATTGCATGTAAATGCAATTTACATATCTTGCAATATTCCCACAGCAAGGTTCAGATCAGTTTAGTTGCCTGCTCTAAAAGGCATGAATGTTCCAGATTGCCAATTAAATTAGGTATTCAAAGCAATCATCCTAGCATTCAAAGTCTTTTATGATTTGGCTTGATCTTTCTCCCCAAGCATGTTCCCCAATACATCTAAACTCCAACAGTAAATTACTAAGTGTTCATACCTATCACTTCCCCACCTCTGTGCATATGTACAAGCTATTTCCTTATAAGGAAATATTCTCTCCTCCTACCCAAGAATCATAGGATGGATTCCCTAAAAAACAGGCTCTGAGATTCTGAAATATATAGATAGGGATTTAATGAAGGTTTAACTGGAGAGTGACCTCTGGAATGGTGCCTATAAAAGAGTAAGGGAAATAGGACTGTTCTGGTAGAAATTGAAGCTCTAGTTGGATAATATTGCAACATGGGGCTCAGCAACTCTTGCAGAGAACTAAGAATCTGGGGATGCTTTTCAGACATATCCCAGTCCCCAATCCCCCAATCATATCCTTAGTGGTAGAGAGGAGCCAGGCAGGCACCTGTACCACTATACCGACCTATCACTGAATGCAAGCTGCCTTGGAAATGGAACATAGACTTTAGCAAGGCAGCTGTCTTCAGCTGAGAGGAAAAGAATGGGATGTAGCTAGGTGTAAATAGCGACCATCAGGCATATCCTAAAAGCAGATCTGCATAAGAAAACACACTCACTTCAGGTGGCCACTTCCATGTGCCACTCAGAACTACTTCCTCATAGCGCAGGTTCATCCTACCTAGGAAAAGCTCTAGAATTCTGGTAGGTCTCTTTTCTTATGGTAATTCAGGAGATGCAGATTGGTGGGAAAAGTGGAGCCCAAGACTACAGCTAATACTCCCTGTCCTTCCTCCAATATCAGCTATAGATTCCCTAATTTCTAGCCTAGCACCTCTGCTAGTTTAGGTAGGTTACATGTAGAGTGAACTATATCCTAATTGCTGAAGGGTCTTATCCCCCGGTCACCAATTTCTCAGACCATGACTGATGTACTTTTTTTTTTTTTAAAGATTTTATTTATTTATTTGACAGACAGAGACCACAAGTAAGCAGAAAGGCAGGCAGAGAGAGAGGAGGAAGCAGGCTCCCTGCTGAGCAGAGAGCCCGATGTGGGGCTCGATCCCAGGACTCTGGGATCATGACCCGAGCTGAAGGCAGAGGCTTTAACCCACTGAGCCACCCAGGCGCCCCTGATGTACCTTTTTTTTTTCTCTAACTGTTAAGTTATGTAGGGGAGTTCCAAGAAATGCCCCAGTGGATTGCCTGCTCTATTGTTCCTTGCTCACATTGTATAATAGCAGTCCTATCTCCTCCTGATTATAACATTACAACATTGTCGTTCTCCATATCTATAGTTCTGATGTGACTGGGCAGGGGCGATCACATGAAAGAACAATAGAATACATGAGATCTCCCCGGAGGTAATTGTTCTTGCCTAAGAACTTTAATTTCTAGACATACAGAGCTTAAAGTTACAGATGTAGGGATCACAAACTCCCCAAAGAGGTCCTTGTGAAAAATGGGAAGACCACTTATATTTCTACCTTTTGATTCCCAGACTTACATATTTCACATATTGGGGCTAGAGCACCCTATAATCATCCTTTATTTAATTGAGTATTACATTCCATGGGGTGGTAATTACCCACACCAGGTATTATCAGCAAATTAGCACCTTTGTTGTACTTTCAAGAGATATTCAGTCAGCAAAACTGGGTGGTGCAGTATTTAACAGGACCAGTATATTCCATGACCTTGTGCCCACTGTCACATCTCTATTGCTTTACAGAAGCTTCTTTGATCCAAGAAAATGCTAGGCAGGATTCTATGTTCATGGATCAACTAACCTCAGGTAGTGGTGCTGGCCGAGCTTCTGTAATCTGGAAATAGAAACCCATAGTTGGACTGTTTCCTGATTTTACTCATATCAGTCACAGCTTCTTCCAGAGTAAAAGGAATCCTGTGAAATCAACTTGCCATCAAGTTGGGTTTTGATCCCCTCAAGAAATGGTACCATATCTGAGGCTCATCATTGGTTTCTGTTATCAACATGTTAGACTCGAAGTAGCAACAGTAGTTAGATTAGTCAAGGTAAGTAGATACACATATGTTAGAGTGCCACCCATTCTACCATGGCTAACTCTGATTCTAAGTCATTTGGCAGCTCTTGGGTGGCTGGCAACAAAAGGCTGATTGATGTCAACTGGATGACTGGTGCAGTCTACTTAATTATTTAGTAACTAAATAACATTCCATAGTGGGTGGTCTCTGGCAGAAATTAACATGCAATGCAAAGATTGCCACACTTTGTGCCCATTCACAAAGGTCTAGTCACATATTAGACCTCCTTCTGAATACTCCTTTCCTTCTCTTTTCAAGCCACATAACCAATAATCTAAGCCATTTGACACTGTCCACAAGCCCATATATATTCCTAGCCAGAGGCACTACCCTTTCCACATAAAGTGCTTAACTAGGTACACTGACCAAAGCCAGACTTAATGGGAGAATTTCCCTTAACACACTCTGTCAGGAGCAACCCTAAGAGGAGTTCTAGTGTGCGGGTATTCACATTCCAAGTCAATCCAACTGCAAAACACATCGGACCTCTTTTTCCCTCTTCCATCACCTGGTCACAGTCTACCTCTTGTGAACATACGTATAAGGTAAGGAAAAGGTGACAATGCAACTGTGATAGATAATATGGGGTCTTGGCAACTTGTTTAAGACCCTTACTTATACCTCATGGCTCTACTCATGCCCCATTCCAATGAATCACTTCCATCTTATAATGGTCTATGACTTGGCCTGGCCTGCCCAAACTTATAACTCAGTAGATCTCCCAGAACTCAGCTCACAATGGCCATATCTGGAACCATGAGTATTTGATGTTTCATAGTCAGATTCTCCACATCTATCAGAATTCAGGAGCTCATAGGGAGTTTGTTTATTTGAATAGTGTGTAGCACTATGCTGTGGGTGGCATGACGGGCACCAGGTAACTGCATGCCTCACTGTGATTCTCTTTTGGAGTTTTACCCACCACAGATACCTATAATGCCAGAGGATGGGCCAGACTGGATAGCACAAGCCTCAAGGCTGCTTAGATTGCAGCTTGGATTGCGCAGAGCATATTCCTTAAAGGTGGCAGCATTCCATGTCACTCAGTAAGTGGGTTGGATATTCCTAAATGAGAATACGCTGCCTCCACAACCTGCAGAAGCCTACCAGATACCATATTTACTTCTAGTGGTAGGAGTATGAGATGTAATCATTTGCCTTTATTTTAGAAGAGATGTCCTGGCAAACACCACTCCCCTAAAAATTTCACTAATGAGTTATTACCTTGACTCTTTGTTTGATTTCTCTCCAATCCTTCAGAGTTCATGTACTTACTAAAGCCTTCAATGTACTTGCCACTTTATGCTCAATTTATCTGATTCACATGTATCATCAATATAGGAGTCCAGTGTGCTGTCATGTGGTATATATGGATGGCATATATCAACCTAGGTCCTTTCTGATTATATTCTTTTTTTTTAAGACTTTATTTATTTATTTGACAGGCAGAGATTACAAGTACGCAGAGAGGCAGGCAGAGAGAGAGAGAGGAGGAAGCAGGCTCCCTGCTGATGCAGGGCTCGATCCCAGGACTCTGGGATCATGACCTGAGCTGAAGGCAGAGGTTTTAACCTACTGAGCCACTCAGGTGCACCCTGATTATATTCTGATAGAAAGTACAAGATATGGAGCAAGACAGTGAGGAAATACTCTTCTCTACCTTATGAGAATTCTCCTTGCTCCTAGTTCTCTTTCCTGATGGATATTGAAAAAAGTACATGGTCCAAATCAGTAGTAGTACACCACATGACTAAGGCCATTTTAGTCTTTCCGCCAAAGACAGCACATTTGACATAACAGTTTCAATTGGTGTTACTGTTTGGTTGAATCTGCAGAAATCTGTTATCTTCTAATTTCATCTGTTTCCATAGAAACTAGGCTGAAGAATTAAATGGAGGGTGTTATGAAGACCACCATCTCTGTATCCTTGAAGTCTCTAATACTGGCACAGATATCTATCATTCTTTCCAGGATGAAGTATTGTTTTTTATCAACTGACTTGGCCAGGGTTTTGAGAGAACAGTTTAGACGCTTCTGCTTGGACTTCCCTGTGTTACTTTTTATTCCACTGAGTAAAGTAGTCAATGTGAGAGTTTTGCCCACTACCAAGTATGTCTCTTCTTGGACCTCATAAACTCCACTCTAACAGGTACCTTGATATTAAGATCAACTGAGTCGTCATATCCAACAGTCCTCCAAATGTACAATGGCATAGGTATTTTGTTAAAAGAACTAGGGCATTAGTTATTATATTTACTTGCTATGGTATTGCAGGATCTTACTTCCTGTGACTTCTTTAGTCATTGATGATTCCAGATCTGAAAACAAACTGTCATAGAAATAGAGCAAGGGATATGGTTTGTTTATGGTAGCTGCCCTTGCACTCCTGGTTATCAGTTTTTTTTTTTTTTTAATTGCATAAATAGACAGTACCCTTGATGGCTGCCAATTTATCTAGAAATAACATTATCTATCAATCATCTCCATTTGTCTCAGCAAATCACACCCTGTCTGTTATACATCCAGATTACAACTCCACCTTACTTGTATCATATCTTATAAGTATATGCACTTATAAGTGCATAATATTTTGGGATCTTTCCATGGCTTTTGTTATCAAGGTATAGTTCTTTTTGCCAATTAGCAGGCTAAGCACTTATCCACTAGATTTATCCTTGTGATTTGACCGTATTTATTGGCCTGTTGGCCAGGACGGAAGGTAGGATTAGATTCAGAGGGTAAATATGCTATCTTCCAAAGCAGAGACCTCTGCATCAACTTCAAGCAGAACTGGAAGCAGTAGACCACTTCTATAGTCCAAGAGAGTTCAGAGAATCTAAGTATTTGAGAACTTTCGAATGGAAACTTAGACATTCTTAACTCATTTCTCACCTTGACAGAGCAAGTTTGCTAATATGGAGAATTCAACTTTTACACGTGGCTTGTCACTAGCAATTATGCTCAGCCTTCCACTGGCTAACTCCAATATATAGATTCCCCCAAACAACAGCCATCCAATGCCACAACACTTTTAATTATAATTTTCCTCAAACCTCTAAAATATTGAAATATTGCATCCACTAGTGTATTCCTTTCCCTCAGTAACCTATCCTATGTCCAATTCACTGTTGGACTGTTGAAAGTGTTAATAATTGCCCTGCTTGTATAGCATGTCATAAGCTATCCATATTCCAGTCACCACCAGAGATGGAATCCTCATGGCTAGCTAGTCTGCTCAGCTCCAAAATTCAATTTTGCAGTCCACTTTCTAGTACCACTCTCAATACCAACTGACACAAGTTGGGTTCTCCAGGGAACAGACACTGAAATTCTAAGATTTGTGTGCAGAGGTTTATGGGACAGTGTTTTTGAGAACATTTGTAAAGAAGGAGAAAAGGAAGTAGAATCGGGCAGAAAGGGGAAGGGGAAATGTGATATAATTGCAAATACGGCTTCAGCTCATGCCCTTAGAAACTCTGAAACAAATGATTTTTAGAGGTTATCTCAACCCAGACAAGGGGCCTTGATCTTTGTAATGCCACAGTAACTAGTGCCTGGTTGAGGACTCCCCTCAACCCTAAGAGGAGTGTACACTTGGGAATGATGTGTTTCTTTCAGTCAAAAGCAGTTATTGGAGAGGGACAGGGCTATGAGCTCTTAGCACAATACTCACTCATAGAATCTGAGGGAATGAAAATCTTGATCATGAGAGATTTGGATGGTACAACCCTGCATTCACTACACCATCTCTGAAAATCTCTGTCAAATTCCATCCTCTTTCTTCTAAGAGGGAAAAAAATCCATATTTCTCTTCTGAACTCTCACTGAACTTTGTTATATATTTCTTATGACACTTTCTATCGTCTACTATATTTATAGATAAATCTAATCTAACCTTTTATATTTAAAATTCCTTGGGTGCAGAATTTGAGTCTGATTTATCGTGAGTTCTTTGCTAAGTCTATTTCTGTACTTTCTCATTGTTTAATCAATATTTGTTTCATCTTGTAAACTTCTATTCATCTACAGATCTCTGCTAACAAATCATTTCTTCAAGAACTTCCTAGACTCAGAAAGGTTATCAGCGTTCATAACATCTTGTACATGTTGATCATTGCATTAATTAATATTACACTTAATTTGTCACAGAAGTAGTTGCTGGTAGGAAAAAAAAAACATGAAGCAAGATCTATGTCTCCTTTGTTCACCATTTTTTCTACAGAAATTAGCACAGTGCCTAGTGCATAACTAGTTGCCAAGTAAATAGTTATTAAGTGAATGGATGAATGAATTCATGAGTGAAGAGAAATCCCTTCAGGATGAAAGTCACTTGGTAAAGAATGGAAATGAACAGTCATTATTGAACTGGTTCATGAGCTTTCTTTCCTCCTAAGACCATGCGAGAATCCGCAGCACCAAGGAGCTGCTTAATGAGGAAATGAAAGGATCAAAGTATCTCAAGCATTTTGATTGCAGGGCAGAGCTGAGTGAAAGACTCCAGAGAGGTTGGTCATCTGGAAAACATGAGGACCTTGAGCCTCTGAGGTTATAGATAAGATAAAGGGACAGTTTGCTATGAATCAAGGATGTAGGAAGGAAAATAATATGGTTGAACCAAACGTTGTCTTGTGTACTACTTGATCACATCCCTCCACCAAGAGAGAACTACATTTTAGTATTATTTTATTTTAGTATTTTTTAACTTATTCTTGTAGAGGATGGAATTTAGCAATAGAATATCTAAGTTCAACTCCTGTATGGACCATTTGCAAAATGAACTGTTTTTAAAAACTTACTTGGGCTCAGTTTCCTCATTTAGAAAACTAATATTAATAGAAAAAGTTACTTCAAAGCTGTTGTAAGGAACACACTTAAAAATCCATGCAAAAGCACTTTGTAGGAGATAAGTCACCACCCCTATGATTAGCTCTGATAGTGACAGGCCAGGGTCGATAGAGAACATCAAGGCATTTACGGATAAGGTTATGGACTTCTTTTTGTGTATACTTTATTTGGGGCAAGTTAAAAGCACCCTCATAATCTAACTGATTATTTTAAGTAATAAAAATGGCTTAGAAGGAAGCACTCAGTATTAGCAGTATGCTAGTACACTCAATGACTGCCTGCTGAGTGACTGGTTGGTGTTCCTGGCAGTTAGGTCAGAAATTAAGATGCGGGGGGATGCATTTGCAGTTGTTGTAAACCAGGTCATTAGCAAAATATCAATTATAATGTCTCATTGTATATTGAGACTTAGGAAAATAATTGGCTTTCTTCTCCAGATCAAACTATTTTCAGAACTTGTCTTAGGTTTCTCATAGCCAAATATAACCTATTTCTTATGTCATTTCTTTATGAAGAAAGTCTAAGGGTCCACAGGTCTTATGTTTTTGCTAAAGAAATCTGTATGAATGTGTGACTACAGGTAGCCCCTTGCCTTTTTGCCTAGATGATTGTAGTACATAGCACAGGCTAAGCGTCAGCAAAGCTCTCTTCTAGCCCTAACTCTTCTGGGTGGCCCTATGTACTTGGACATGCCAGGCATGCCTGTGTTCGCCTCTATAAAATTAGGAATCTATCTCAACTAACATTTCTCAAGCGCCTACTACAATCAAAAAAACTGTTCAGGCAAGAGATTGTGGTTCTAGGATGCCTTCAATTGTCTCACCGAACCTAGTATCAGCAGCCTGTTTGTTGAGTCTTGAGGTTGCTTCTTTCTACTTTCAACCCATTTTCTTCACATTTCTCCTCCTTCCATTAATTGCCTTGTAATATATGTGGACATATCTTGTCTTCCACTCACGTAAGAGCTCCTTTGAGTGCAGGGACTCTATGATAATATTATTTTTATCTCCTATTCTCATCTTTGGCATTGACAAAGCCATTAGACATGGTAGACACTGAATTTAGAACTATATAAAAAAAAAAGAGCTGTTATCAAAGGGGAACTGGTAAATGTCATAATGGAAGTTTAAGGAATTTACTCTGAATAACTGGAGTTTATACTAAACTTCTAATGCCATTATCTCAAAGGCAACTGTAACTAAACCAACATGAGTTCATTTCTTGGTGATTCAGAAATTGCACCAAGTTGAGTTGTTGCACAAAGAAAACTTTATTTGTAGCAAATAAGGAGATCATGGGGAATGGCTTCCAGAGATGTGACTCCCTGAGCAAGGGTGGATATGCTCCTTTTATATAAGGTTAAGATGAATACTTAGATAGGGAAGACTTGTCATCTGACAAGTCTTATGCAAGCATAAGGTTAGGGAAACATGCCTATACATACATTGTATGATATGTAAATAAGGCTTGTGCTCCTCCTTGGGTAGAAATTTTAGCTTTATAATGAAGTAAAGGTAGTCATTTGTCATTCTAGGTGTCACTTCATGGTCCATCTGCACAGGCACAAATCAGGAGTTAAATTCAAACTGTCTGGGTGATCTGAGCCAGCTGGAGGACTTGTCATGGCAGACACTGTTGCTCAAAGTCCAGCTTCTCTTTCCACGTGCCTGAGTTAAGACATACACTGTGGTCTCACCTGGGTGGTAGAGTCAGTTAAGTGTCTGATTCTTATTTGATTCTATGGTCATAGGATCAAACCCCCACATTGGGCTCCTTGTTCAAAGGGGAGTCTCCTTGAGATTTTCTCTCTCTCCTTCTCCCTCTGTCCCTCCCCTCCCTCCTCTCTAAAATAAATAAATACATAAATAAACATTTTATTAAATAGTATTAAATTAATATTATTAAATTATTATATATTATATAGTATATTATATATTTAATTATTATATATAACTTATATATAATTTAAATATATATTTAATATTTATATATAAATTACATGTAATTTATATATAATTTATATATGCTTTAAATTAATTATTTATAATTAGATATATAATATAGATTATATTATATATAAATTTATATATAATATGAAATTATTATTAAATAAATTAATATTATTAAATAAATTAAATTAAATATTAAATATATATATATATTTTAAAAGATGTAAGCTGGAAAGAAGAGCTCAAGAGGAAATATAGGACACAGGTGAGTAAGTACAAGCAAATGGGCAGCAAAGGTCAAATCTTGGCATCTAGTTGGTGACATAACTTCATGAGACAATTAAATATCCTTATCTTGTATGTAAAGAATTCAATCTCAGAGTAACCCAATAATTTGTAGATCAATCCTGGATTCAAAAAAGAGTTTGTCCAACATTAAGTTCTATAATATTTCTAGACAATCATGTTGCCCAGGGTATTACACAGGAAAAAGGACATATCCTAGAGGGAAGGATTGGAAAGAGTTCTGAAAGTGAAATTTGAGCTAGATCTTGAGATTAGATAAGATTCCAAAAGAAATATAAGACAGAAACATGTTCAGCAAAGGGAATAATATAGACCAAAAATTGGGGTACCCTGGTGTATGACTGGAGAAATAGTAATCCAGGTGAGCTATAGTTTTAATACATGACTAGTAATCAAAAAATATTGTGATTGGAATATGATGCAAAATTATTATTATACTTTAGCTTTTGAAAAAATACATGTAACAAGTTATGTTATTCCCCTGCTCAGAATGCTCCAAGATACTTCCATTTCACTCAGAATAAATCCAAGACCTTTTCCACATGATCCCCATGGCTGCCACACCAAATTCAGTAACTATCACCTTTTCTTTCTCATTTACTTGGTTCCATTTATAGCTTCTCTGCTACCTTTTCAGCCCACAAAGGCCTCACTTCAGGACGTCTACATTGACATTTTATGAGTCTAAAAAGTTCTTTCTGTAGACAGTTTAATCATCTAATCTCTTGATGCAGTCTAGTTTCTGTTCAATTGTCATCTCCTCAAAAGTTGGCTTGCTTACCCATGTTATCTGAAATAACAGCCCCCTTTTCCGTCAAACCATTTACCTAGCCTATTTTCCTTCCTCTTAGTTGTCTCTAAACAACATTAAAATGACAATCAAGGTCACCAGAAACAAGGATCATCTGAAAAAATGTCACAGTCAAGAGGAGCCTAAGAAGACATGACAACTAAATGTCGTATGGTATCTTGGATGGTATTCTGGGACATTAAGTAAAAACTAAGGAAATCTGAATAAACTATGAACTTAAGGTTAATAATATATCAATGTAAGATATCATTAATAAGGAAAACTATGTATAAGAGAGCTCTCTGTACTTTCTTTACAATTTTTAAATTCTTTACAATTGTTTAATAAATCTAATCTAAGGGGCGCCTGGGTGGCTCAGTGGGTTAAAGCCTCTGCCTTTGGCTCAAGTCATGATCCCAGGGTCCTGGGATGGAGTCCCGCATCAGGCTTGCAGCTCAGTGAGGAGCCAGCTTCCACCTATCTCTCTATCTGCCTGCCTCTCTGCCTACTTGTGATCTCTGCCTGTCAAATTAATTAATTAAAAAGTATGTGTGTGCTGTTTGATTACTGCCCATTTTCCTAGAAACTTTGTTCCCAGCTTTATGACCAGTCTTAGAACAATGCCTGGCACACAACAGACATTTGATAAATATTTGTCTAATTAATTAATCACTTATGTCATTTATACCTCCCATGAATCCTATGATGGGCTCAAATATCTTAAATAATATTTGTGAAGTTATACAAAGAGCAAGAGTTAGAACTGGGATTCAAAACAACAGTAAAGGCTCTGTATTTAACCAGAATCTGGGATTGAAAAGGGAAATCAGAATACTGAATTTGTATTTAGTGTAGGTGCAGTAGGGAATCATGGAAAGTTTTGAGCAGAGAAAGTAGCAAAGTGGATCTTCAGAGTGAAGAATGAATTAAGAAAGGTAAAGCTAATGATAGGAAGGCCAATTCAAAGATTATGACACTGAGGCAGATGAAAAGATATCATGTCTAAGCAATGAGAATAAAAAGAAATAGATTGGTGTAAGAGATATTTTGGTTGAGGAATATATAGAACTGACAAATGACTCAAGGAGAAAAAAATAGAGATTAGACTGAAGTTATGACTGAATGATCAAAAAAATTCTAATATCATCAACTGGAATGAAGAATAGTAATTTCTTTCTGACCTTCCTACATCTCTACATACTTCATTTGGTTCTCATAAGCAGCAAATGAATATAAATATTCAAAAATAAGAAATTCTTTGAGAAAGTTATAATATTACACAAAATATAAATTATTTTTCAAAATGCTTTTCTTTATAAGATTCCTAAGCAAAAAGCCAGAAAGGCTGAGTTTATTATGCCATGTTAGTATGTGTTTTGCTTTGTCTGACAGAATGTGAAAGGTTTTAATTTATTCATGTCTCAGCTGTAAAACTGTGGTAATAAAAAAAAAATCTTTAGAAAGTATCTTGAAACTACTGGTCTCCACATCAGTCTTGGGGTTATTAAATGATCATTATAACTCTTACTTAATAGTTATCTGAGACTAACATATATATAACCTACAGAACAAGTGAAAGATGTTAAGGAGCAAAGTAATTTTTTTTTATGATCAATAGTCTATCATTAGCATAATGTTTATTATACGCATCTGCAGACTTTTTGTCACCTGAATTGTGGTTTATAAGTATTAACCTATTGATCTTTGCTGCTCTTCCATCCGCTGTAAGAGTTTCTGATAAACATCATCACTTCTTTTTTTGGGGGGGGGGTAAGTGAAGGACAAAATAAAGCCAACCTCTAGATATCTGATAACCGGACACGGTTACAGAATATTCAGAATCCAAGGTTGTTTAACCACATAAATTCCTCAAGCTATCATAAAGGTTTACATTTTAGTTTATCCATAAAACACATGCTAATAATATGTTCCTTTCAGTGCAAATCTAGAATGAGTACAATAACATAACATACATATTTTACACAGCATCATGACTTGTGAGTTACATATGCTTCATAAATTATCCAATAACAAGCTGAAATGTACTTGGTCTGTTTCACAAAGATCTGCAGCCATTGATTTTCTTTTGTGTATTTTTTTTCAAGTTTTAGCAACAATTTATTAAGCAGGATTTCCTGATTTCTTCCCTGGAAACGTTTCTACCCATTCTTTGGGGAGTTCATTACACTGGATAGCAATCTGATTTCATTTAGGCAGTGAAGATCAGCTCTTGGAATGACCAAAATAATGTACCCTTAAAAATAATAAAAGAATACATTTACAGGAATCTATGAAATCCATTACTTTTTCTAAACTTTTTTTTAATTCAGTTTGTGTGCATTTTCCAATAGAAGGCTTTATCTGGTCCATTTTTTCTCTAATTTATTTTGCTAAAGTAAACCTTACACGAGACTGAATCCTGGGACCAACATTTGAGTTATATTTAATGAAAATTTAGAGCACAAAAGCACTTCAATTATTCATATTTCCTGATTGATCCTGAAAAATGGGTGCATATATGTGTGTTCTTTTGATAGGGTTCAAATTAGCAGTGAGCTTTTGAAAATTGGTCCTTCATAACTTCCACAAATGTCTTTTTACCAGCTTATCTTGAGCAAAACAGAGACTTTTAAATCAAACTTCTATTTCATCTATTTCTTTCTTTATTACTAAAATGAATAAAGTAATTTTGTATGGAAACGTAAATGCTTATCAAACTTGGGAAGCAATAAGTACAACAATAAAGCCATTTGTTAGAAGCTTCGTATATTATTATATTATTATGACTAGAGTGATACATTTGTCTTTTCATAGGGAGTTACAGGGATTTTTTTTTAAAGCTGTGAACCCAGACATGTCATGTCTGTGCAACGCAAAGAACCAAAAATTGTGTCCAGTTGAACTCACTGAAATTCGTTTAAGCAAAGGAACTTTCAAACTAGGAACCAACAACCCTTCATTTCATCACTTGCAACCCAGACAAGACTCTCAGTCACAGGCTTGACAAATCCACATTCAGGTCCATATGGCCATTTATCCTCCCTATGTCTTTGAAAATAAAATACTGTGAAGGCGGCATTTGAGTTTTTGGTGACAAATTACTTTTCTCAATGGAATCAAAGGCTGTGGCCATCTGCAGTGAAATAGATGAGCCACAGCTGGCTTTCATAATAATCAATCCTGATTGCGGCAGGACCGTGGCACTTCTGGATTGATTGTGCGGACCCGCTGTGACAAACAAGACTGACCAATTCAGCCACGTAGGCAACCAGTTACTTCTCATGTTTAGATGCAGAGTCTACTTCATGCCATCAGAGGGAAGGGAAGAGATGAAAATCATCCAGTATACTTTGGTCAATAATGGAAACCTGAAAATTCTTAAATCAGATGTGGAGACCTAAACAATCTACGTGATATGCCAATAGTAAGCCTAGATGTATGTTGTAGCAGCAGTGTGGGAATCTTAGTGGACTAGGAACTTATATCATGCCTCTTCAACCTACACATACATCCTGACGAATACTTCCTTATGAATAACTCCTGCTTTATGCATGGTAATTCACTTGATTTCACCTTTTGCCTTATGTTCCCCCTGCTCCCAACCCCAGTGCAGCTGATTCAACCAGGGATGGACACCAATGAAAAGGCAAGCAGTTCATAAGCCATAAACATGATAGTGACTTGTGGCCCAAGCCAATCAGATCTTCCTTTGGGAATTTGGAATGGAACATCTAAGACACTGAGTTAGTTAGCCATGAAGAATTAAACTTAAAAGCTACATAACCTCTGAGGTTGGGTAAACTAGTATAGACTGAGGATTAGTGGCAGAAAAGGAAGAGTAACAATGGCTAACCAATGTTGAATGTTTACCCTGTGCCAGACATTATGTTAAATGTTTATCATCCACCATCTACTCTAAAACTCACATCACTATTAAACCTTTTGACAGATGCTGTTTGTATCCCTATATAATTGATGAAAATTCTGAAATTTGGAGAAATTAATTTAAACTCCCCATTCATGTGCATATAAAGTAATGCCAGACTATTCAGCTATAGAACTGGGAATCTTGGCAGGAGAGGGGTATGGAGAAAGCGAGAAGCAGAAATAACCTTACTAGGTAGGCTTGGGGTAGTGATCTTATCTTTTTACAGCTTCTGAGTTGCGGTTCCCCTAGACCTAAACATTCGTTGATCTCTGTCCTTAGGTTCCCTTGGCTTCCCACTGTGTCTCTAGATAGTGTACAGTACCCAATACTTTGGGTAGAATTCATCGAGAGAATTAAAGCAAAGATCATATTAGTCTTCATATTGATGTTTGGTAATTCACTTTGATTTCGAAGATTTGACTTTAGCATTGTGTTTTTCCTGATTAAAAGATAACCAAGTAGTGACTGTGAGCAAATGCGAAATTTCAGTTTTTTTCAACTTTACTTTTCAACTTACAAGAAGTTCCCAAAACCAAATCAGAAAATGTTAATGTATTATTAATAATCTACATGATTTGAATGTATATGTGCTTCTTCTTCCCTCTAGTATCATTTTCATGTTGTGATATATTAAATCTGTTCCAAATGAGAAGATCACTAATGATTTCAGCCTGTTATAATGTTTCAATTTTGGAAATAAAACCCCAGTTTGGAGGTAGCGGCGCTGGTCCCTTTCTCCACTTTTTAGCAACTAGTTAAACTATTACTCTATGGATGAGACATTGGGGGATTTATACCCAATATTCTTTTCTCAACACCTGGAAAAGAAGAAAGCCTGGATGATTCAGACAGCCCCAAATTTCTGAAGCCTGCTCTCTTATGTAGGAGCGACATTCAAAGAACAAAAATTCTGTACAATTCCATGGCTTATATCATTTGTGCATTTCAGTTCCTTAGATTTTATTGTCCTGAACTATGAGGGTGGGAATTTTAACTTCATTGCCAAGTTGGGTTAATTCAATTTTCAACTCTTCAAACTCAAGATTCTGCCAAGGCTCCAACACCAACCGCATGGCTCAGTCTGGGCCAGGCCTCCATCCTGTCTGGGGGTCCGTCCACATTTGTGTGCTCCATGTTCTACAAGCAGACAGCACAATCACTGTCTCTTTTCCAGAGAGTAGACTACTGCTATGTTTGGCAGTAGTTAACTGTTTAAGCAAATGTAGGATACTGGAATAGCAATTTAAGATGTATAATGAGACACAGAAATAGTTCCTTAGCATTTTCCATTACTTTCATAATGCTTCACCATCATTCTCTCTAAAATTGTTTCTCTTTGTTTTATAGGGTGGAGAAAAGAAAAGGTTATTTATTGCAAAAATATAAAGACTCCTCTATTCTCTTTGATATTGTTCACAAATTCTGTGTCATTATAGACAAATTGTTGAGAAGATTTGCAGATAATCTTGTCCCAATTTTCTTAAACTCATTCTACTGTATTTTTCCCTTAGAGTAATGTCCTCACTGTAATGGAATTTCAAATATATTAACAGATATTGCCATCGATCTTCCTCCACATTGAATGACTATTAAATGTATATGCTGCATTCATATAAATAAAAAATGTAAAAATCATTCAAATATATACATTTATATTTTACATAATTCTACTCATTTCTATAGCATATTTTTGAGGAATAATTGTTCATTTGCATTTCTTTGAGTCGTAGGGCTTTTGCTACACTGCAAAGTTCACACTGGGGCAGGAAAGAAATTCAGCAGAGTATATTGAAAGAGAAGTTGAGAATAATAAACTTGTGAGCTACTTAAAACCCAACAAAATCCAGCTCCTTCATTATACACATACACTGAAATGTCTAATCAGGATTAAACTAAGTTATGCTGGTTAATTTTATGTATATATGATAGATATGTAACTATATTTACACATATAAACATAGACACATATACACATGCACACATATCTATTTAAGAAAAGAATCTACTGAAGTAATATTGCATGTTCACATCAAGTGTTTTCAGAAATATTAAAATATTTGCTTGTGGTAAGTATTACAAAGATTAGACAGAATAAGAGGGCTAGACAATGATGGAGGCATCACGTTGTCACGCAATAGGGACAGCATCTATAACAAGGCACCATTTGAATATTGAACTGTCAAGCTGATGGACTCTGTTTTCAGTTTGGGGGAAGATCATTCCAGGTGGAGGATGCAACAAAGGCATGCTGGTTCTGTTCTGTACTCAGTGAGGGGGCCAAGGGGCTGGAAGGGCTGGAAACAGTAGAAGGTGCTAAGACTTGTAGTCAGAGAAGGACCACATCAAGCAGTGTCTCATAGGCAATGGAAACATTTTGCATTCTACTACAGGGAGAGCGCAGCGGATAATAGGAGAGCTCTAACCAGAGGGGTAGCATGATTGGATGCATATTTTTTAAGGCTTACTCTCTCACACTTGGGTTTTTTTAAATTACTGTGTGTGTTGTGAGCTCAAGCACAGCATGCACTGTTCAGTTGGCTGCGTGTACTATGCTCACTCCATTGTTTCACGCGAGGTCAGCTCCACTTGTGCACTTTACCCTCTTTTTTATTTTATTGAGGTCAAATTGGAAGACATTATATTAGTTTCAGATGTACAACATAACAATTCAATATTGGTATATACTACAAAGTGATCACCCCAATAAATCTAGTTACCATCCAACACCATACAAGTGATCCTCTTAACCCATTCCACCAACCCCCACTTCCTCTCCGAAAGCTACTTATCTCTTCTTTGTATCAAAGTTTTGTTTTGTTTTGCTTGTTTTGTTTGCTTCGTTTTTTTAAATATTTCACATACAAGTAAAATCATTCGGTATTTGTCTTTGTCTGTCTGACTTATTTCACTCAGCATAAGGCCGGTCTGTATGGCCACAAAAGGGAAGGTTTTCTTCTTTTTATGGCAGAGTATTCTTCCACTGTATATTATATCACCCTTCTTTACGCATCCATCCCCCAGTGTACACTTAGGTTGTTTTCATATCTTAGCTACTGTAAATAATGCTTCAATTAACATAAGGGCACATATATCTTCTTGAATTAATATTTTCATTTTCTTCGGAAAAGTACCCAAAACTGGAGTTGATGAATCAAATGGTAGTTCTATTTTTAAGTTTATGAGAAACTTTCATACTCTTTTCCATAGTGACTATACAAATTTATATTCCCACCACCAATGTATAAGGGTTCTCTTTCTCTACATCCTTTCCAAAACCTGTTATTTCTTGTCTTTTTATAATAGTAATTCTAACAGGTGTGAGGTGACATTTCATTGTGGTGTTTATTTGATTTTCCTGATGATTATGTGCTATTAAACATCTTTCCACGTGCCTGTTGGCTGTCTGCATACCTTCTTTGGAAAAATGACACGAGATCCTCTCCCATTTTTTTTTTTAAGATTTTATTTATTTATTTGACAGAGATCACAAGTAGGCAGAGAGGCAGGCAGAGAGAGGGGGGAAGTAGGCTCCCTGCTGAGCAGAGAGCCTGATGCAGGACTCAATCCCAGGAACCTGAGATCCTGACCTGAGCCTAAGGCAGCGGCCTAACCTACTGAGCCACCCAGGCGCCCCTCCCATTTTTTAATCACTTTTTTTTTTTTTTTTTTTTTGCTATTGAGTTGAGTTCTTTACATATTCTTTTTCTTAACAACTTATCAGATGTATGATTTGCAAATATTTTCTCCCATTAAGTAGGCTGCCTTTTCGTTTTGTTGATGATTTCCTTTCCAGAAATTCTCTAGTTTGATGTAGTCCCATCTGTTTGTTTTTTCCTTTCTTGCCCTTCCTTTTAGAGTCAGATCCAAAAGTTCAATGCCAAGACTGATGTCGAGGATCTTGCTGCCATGTTTTCTTCTAGGAGTTTTATGGTTTCAGGTTTCACATTGAAGTCTTTAATCCATTTTGAGTTAATTTTTGTATGGTGTCAGATAGTGGTCCAGTTTCATTCTTTTGCATGTGGCTGTCCATTTTTCTCAACACCATTTACTGAAAGACCTGTTCTTTTCTCCACTATATTCTTGGCTTTTTTGTTACAAATTCAATGGTCATAGATGTGTGGATTTATTTCAGAGATCTTCATTCTGTTCTATTGATCTACCCATCTGTTTTTATGCCAATACCATGCTGTTTTGGTTACTGTAACTTAGCTGTACAGTTTGAAAGCAGAGGATGTAATAATTTCAGTTTGTTCTTCTTTGTAAGATTACTTTGGCAACTTGGAGTCTTTTGTGGTTCTGTACAAATTTTGTAATTATTTCCTCTAGTTCTGTGAAAAATGCCTTTGGAATTTTGATAGGAGTTGAATATGTGGACTGCTTTGGGTGGCATGGATATTCTAATTATAATTTAATTCTTCCAATCCATGAGCATAGAATGCTCATTTATTTGTTTTTCAATTTTTTGTCATCAATGTGTTACAGTTCTCAGTGTCTTTAACCTCTTTGGTTGAACTTATTACTAGATATCTTACTCTTTTTGATGCAATTAACTGCTTTCTTAACTTTCTCTCTGATAATTTGTTCTTAGAATATAGAAAAATAACCAATTTTCATATATTAATTTTGTATACTGTAACTTTACTGAATTCATATTTTACTTCTAACAGCTTTTTGGTAAAGTCTGCAAGGTTTTCTATATTTTCAACACTATGTTGAATAAAAGTGGGAAGAGTGAGAATCTCTGTCTTATTCCTGATCTTAAAGGGAAAGCTTTCAGGTTTTCACCATGCAGTATAATGTTAGAATAGTTTTGTCATATATGTTTTTACTTATGTTGAGGTACATTCTGTCTATATACACTTTTTTGAGAGTTTTTATCATAAATTGATGTTGAATTTGTCAAATGCATTTTCTGCATCTATTGAGATGATTATATCGTTTATTTTATTATTGTGGTACATCACATAGTTTTGTGATGTTGAACCATCCTTGCATCTCTGGAATAAATTCCACTTGATCACAATGTATGATCTTTTTAACATATTGTTGAATTTTACTTACTAATATTTTGTTGAAGATTTTTGTATCTATGTTTATTGGGGATATTGGCCTATAATTTTCTCTCTTTCTTTCTTTCTTTCTTTTTCTTTCTTTTTAATTTTTCTGTGGTATCCTTGTCTGGATTTAGTTTCGGCTGGGCTCGTAAAATGAGCTTGGAAGCATTTCATCCTCTTCAATTTTCTGTAGGAGTTTGGGAAGGCCAGCTACTAAATCTTTGAATGTTAGGTAGAATTTACCAACAAAGCCATTTGCTTCTGTACTTTTGTTGGGAGGTGTTTGACTGATTTAATCTCCTTACTCATAACTGGTCTGTTCAGGTTTTCTATTCTTCATGACTCAGCCTTGAAAGATTGTATGTTTCTAAAATTTATCCATTTCTTCTATGTTGTCCAATTTGTTGGCATATAATTGTTCATAATAATCTTTTATGATTTTTAGTTTTTCTTTGGTATCACTTGTAACTTCTCTTTAATTTCCACTTGTATTTATTTGATATTTTTCTCTTATTCTTGGTAAGTCTAGCTAAAAGAAACTAAAAGCTAGAGCTAAAGACTTAGCTCTTAGTTTCATTGATCTTTTCTATTGTTTTGTTGTTGATGGTGGTGTTTATTCTTATTTTGGTCTCTATTGCATTCATTTCCACTCTAATGTTTATTATTTCTTTCCTTCTACTAACTTTGGGCTTTGTTCATCTTTTTCTAGTTCCCTTTGGTGTAAAGTTAGATTGCTTGAGACTTTTCGTGTTTCTTGGGTAAGCCCGGTTGCTATGAACTTCCCTCATAGAACTGCTTTTGCCGTATCCCATAGATTTTGGATTGTTGCATTTTCATTTCATTTGTATATAACTTTTTTTTTTTTTAATTTCCCTTTTGATTTCTTCATTGGCTCATTGGTTATTGAGTAACATGCTGTTTAGTTTCCACATATTTGTGATTTTTCCAGCTGCCTTCTTATCATTGATTTCTAACTTCATACCATTATGAGTGGAGAAGATGCTTCAAATGATTTCAATCTTCTTAAATTTACTGAGATGTGTGTTGTGTCCTAACACGTGATCTATCCTGGATAATTCCATGTGCACTTGAGAAGAATGTGTATTCTGCTGCTTTTGGATGGAATGCTCTGTATGTATCTCTTAAGTCTCTCTGGTTCATATGCCATTTAAGGTCAATGTTTCCTTATCGATTTTCTGTCTGATCATTCACTTTACCTATCTTGCCTCCAGTGGCACTTGGATTTGTGACCCTTATTCCAAGCTCTTACAATTTCTGTCTCTTACCACATAATAGGGAACAATTCTTAAAACACAAGCTCAAGCTGCTACCCTTTATGTGTCATTTTTTTCTTTCGATGCACCAGTTTTCCTCAGACCTTGCCATGTTAACATTCTGAATTGTAAAATAGTTCTAAAACTTCCAAGTCTTCTGGGACTTGTTACGGCACTCAGAATAGTTCAGGCCTAAAAACTAGACATACCAGAAATCGTGAGCTTGTTGCCAGCTAGAGACCAGATTGGCTCTAAAGATCTTTTAAATTTCTCTTGAAGAAGAACTGGGACAGGACTCATCCTAGATCATACTAGGAAATGAAGAGGTCAGACATAGTATCTCATAAAATATACTCCTTGGTTCCAAAACATACTATTATAGAAATAACAGTTGAAAATTCACTTCCAGTACAGACTTGAAGAGGGAAGGAAATATCTAAAAAGCAGACTAAATATGTTTAGAAGTGGAAAGGAAATGGTATCCCTTTCTTCTGGTAATGATATGGATAAAAGTCAAATTGGGAGCAAGGAGGGCAGAAAGAAACTCCGCTACATTTTTCGTATGACATCCCCTCCATTCGGCTTCCTTCTTGAGTACCAAGCATGTCAGTGGAATTCAAAACTCTCACTACTATGCATAGGACCTACAAGACACCCCAGTTTAACATTTCATGGAAGATCAAAATATCACAGATTAACATTTAGTTTAGCCACATGGGATTCCTAGCACTGGTCCAACAATACTCTAGAATTGACTCATAGAGTCTATAAAATTGTCCAAGCAAATTTAATTTTTATTTGCACTGTTTAGTATGCATTACCAGTTAGATTTATTAAGCATATACTATGTATCAAGCACTCTGGGCTCTGGATATTAGGTCTTGGGTATAGCAAGATTAATAAAAACTATTCCTTCCTTGATGAATGCATGTTCTAGTAGAGTAGACAGAACTATAAATAGATAAATAGAGGAATGTGATGTAGTCTATTAAGTGTTATTACTGAGGTGAAAATAAACTGTGAATGCAGAGAGGACACTATCTTGCTGAAGGAAGATCTCACGCAGAATTGAGCACCTCACTTTTCACTTGTCATTTTATATTTTAACTCATACTAGCATTCAGGAAAAAAAATAATTTCATATATCACAAATCCTATAAGGTTGTAAAGGTAAGATAGTAGATGGGTTTCAACAATAACACCTTAAATATATTGAACTGCATGCTATAGCAATGGGAATCCACTAGGAGTGTTAAAGCAGAAGAGATATTGATTTTAATTACATTACCTCATTTATACCCCTAGACCAGGCCTCTCTTCTGAGTATCTGATTCATATGTCCAACAGCCTATATTATTTACTTCTCTATTTGAAGGTATCACAGATCTTGCAGACATAGCAAAATCAAAATTCTTGATTTCTTTCTAATCTAGTTCTCCAAATCTTCACTATCTCTGACAGTAAATGACATGACCATCTACCCACTGCCTTAGAAGCCATTCATGTGTCTTCCTTTTTCCTCATTCCCCATCACCAAGTCCTTTAGTTTTTATACTTCCAGGTTGTATTTTGGATCTGTCCATTCCTATTTATTTCCATTACTATCACCCTCGTCCAAGCCACCCTCATGCCACATTTTTCCTATGACAAAGACCTCCTCCTGGGTTTTTCCACTTCCACTTATGCTTCTTTCCATGACATTCTCTATAGCAGCCAATAGTCTTCCTCTAATTTATACCATAGCACTTAATTCACATCCTTCATAAAACATACTGCAGCCTGTAATTAGATAGATTATAGTGATGCATGATAGATAGGTAGATAGATCAACAGAAAGGTAGACAGATAGGTGGCTGTTATTTGCTTCTTTAATGTCTGCCTCCCCCACTAAACCAATACACTGCAACATCCATGGAGTCTCTTTTATTCACCAGATCCTCAACATCAAAGTGCTCAGTGAACTTTTGTTGAATGAATGAAATACACCTTTGTCTTTTTTCATCATTTTTCTTTGAACTTATGTAACTAATTTTCATATACTTCTAAGTTATTTTACTTAGATGTCTAAAAATTCCTTCCCCTGACCACTTTCTACTAGGTGCAAAGAAGAATAGAAGAGACAACATTTCACCTACTCCTTTCCACTGCAAAGCATTAAGAAAACAACACTGCAGGGTATTTTAAAATGCTATAATTCATTTTTAAAAACTTCCACTGACCACCAAATTTCTTGTTTTTCCATACATGACCAATTTCCAGCTATCTGGAATTGGATATTTAAATAGATATCCATTTATTCTATCACAAAAATGAAGCAGATAGTTAAGTCTGCTTCTCTATTGTTTGTATCTTGAGCAAAATAAAAAAATAAATAAATAAAATGATTACACTCAAACATCACTTAGATATATAAGCAATATAGGTAACTTTTCACTGCAAGTACACTCCCACTTCTAACCAAAACATTAAAAAAAAAAAAAAAAAAAAAAAAAAAGACTGTTCTTACAATCCTTGCAGAATTTCAAGCCTTAGTCAAAGAAGAAAATCCCAAAAATCTTTTCAGAAATCCTATTTGGGCGTTATTCCCAGCCTAATTTTGCAAACCAAGATGTTTGGGCAGTCCTGGTATGCCAGGGATAAGCAGTTGAGGATTTTTATTTGAATCAAACCAGAACTCCAACCCTAATTAAAATACCACAACATTGTTAACTCCTTGACTATGTTAGACATTGGTTTAGTTGAACTAATTCGACTTCTGGAATACAGCCTCTCATTTATGTTTCTGCTGATTGCTTATATTTTCATTTTGGCTCTCCCATTGCTTTTCAAAGGATAGAAGTATTGCCTGTTTTTTTTGGTTTTTTTTTTTTTTTTTTTTTTTTTGCTGTGAAAACATCTCTGGAGTTACATAGAGAAAGCAAAATTACTAAAGCCAGATAACATAGATATGGTAACAGAAACTTCTGAAGCCTTCTGTTTTATCCATTTTTCTTCCTCTGATGACTGAGCATGATGCAAAAGATGTCTTGTGACACTTTTTATTGTCCTATACATTTTGGAGAAAGGAATACTGACTATAGATAGATAGATATAGATATAGATACAGATATAGATAAATTGGCAAGTGCATTAATGTTGACATGTAAGTTCATAGTCCCCAATGTCGGAAGCATGAGCTGGCAGCATTAGTGCAAACTCTTTATGTGTTTATATAAGCAAGTATATATGTAATTGATGCTTAGAAGTTGCCATTCTGTAAGAGCATACTCTAAATTCTTTGAAATACCGTCAAAAAAAATCAGCAAAGGACAAGTTCTCAGTCCCTCATCCCGAGACCGCTTTACATGCATATCCACCTTTTGAACCTGTTCCCCTCAAACCTTCTTTAAGCCCCTAAATTTTAACTTGCATTACCGGTTGCTAGCATGGCTGCTATTCCCTCATTACTATTTCACTGGGAGTTCTGGAGCCTGGTATGAAGTCAAATATAAAGTGACAAGTGAAAACCAAGGGGTTTCAAAGTACAAATTGTATATGATCTTCTTGCCATAACAGAATAGTGTCATTGTCCTCTAAAATTAGAGAATCTATGCTCTTCTACTCCAGAGAATTAGCACTATGAATGCACTTGACAGCTAATAGGAACTCTGGAGAGATTTGGAAATGTTCCCTAGTAGCAGAAGTAGGAAGTTCCTAGATTTCCTATATACTTTCCTCAATTCATAAATGCATCATTTATTAAATTGCACAGTTATTTACTGGCCATATCTCCTAAGTGCTGGGCAAAGAGCAATGAGAAAAGCTCCCAAATTTCTCTCTAATGGAACTCATACTTTACTTGGGAAGACAGTTAACAAACCAATGAGTAAGTACAATATATATTAGCTCAGAGGATGGCACATATTGTAGAGAGAAGTAAGTCAGGAAAGGGGAACAGGACTGTGAGCTGAGAGTGGAAATATTGGGCAGTAAATGGAATTTTAATAGAGTGATCACTCCCCACACTCACCACATAAAAGATATATCATAAAAATCTTGAGTCGTGCAGGCAAGGTATCTAGAGGAAGAACATGCTAGATAGAGGGGACAGTGAATCAAAGGACTTGAAAAGGTACATGCCTTTTGTGTCGGAACACAGCAAGCAGGCTGGAGGTCCATGTGGAGAAGGTAGGAAGAAGGTGTAGGAGATGATGTCAAAGGGGTCAGAGTAGGGGGGAAGGAGTCCAGGCAGGGACTCATTGATCAATGCAAGGACTTGGCAGTTATGCTTTAGTCTGAATGAGACCAGGAGCCCTTGGAGGTTTACTACTTTTCTAGGACTGTCTTAGCAAAATACCACAAATTAAGTGACTTAAAACAAGAGATATTTCTTTTCTTTCTTAGTTATGGAGATCAAAATTCCATGCTACCTCCAAAGATTCTAAAGGAGATTCCTTCCTTGCCTCTTCCCACCATTGCTGGCTCTAGGCATTCCTTAGCTGGGGACTACATCAACGAAATCTCTGTCTCCGTGTTCATGTCATCTCCTCTGCATCACTCTGGTGTCTTTTCCTCTTCTGTCTCTGATAAGGACACTGGTCATTGGAGTTAGAGCCCACCCAGATAATCATCTTAAGATCCTTACCTTAATTATATATAAAGACTTTTTCTTTTTTTCCCCAAATAAAGTCACATTCAGAGGTTGTAGAGGTTACCGTGTGAACATCACTTTTGTGGGTCCAAATTCAATCTGTTCATAGAGTTCTGAGTAAAGGAGTGGCAGGATTTCATTCTAGTTCCTTTGGTGACAATGGACTATAGGGAATCAGGACAATTGCACAGTAGAATCCCACAGACCACAAGACACAAAGTGAAAATTCAGGTGAGTATGTGGCCTGTATGTGAACAGTAGTAATGGAGGCAGTGAGAAGTGGTTGGATTCTAGATATATTTTGAAAGTAGAGATGACAGAATTACAAAAGACTTTATGTGAAGTGTAAAATAAAAGGTAGAGTCAAGGATGAATCCAAGATCTTGGGCCTAAATATTTGTGACTTACTTTGGATGGATACGGTAGGAATGCCTCTATTTCTATAAAGCTTTTATATTTGGGGGGTCAAGGTCATTAACTAGCTGTTAGTCCTCATCTAACAAGTTTCAGGATGGATGTCATTCCCTTTGGCACCCTTGTCTGACTTCAGAAGTTTAGATAAACTTGTCTCTATGCTCTGCACCCTAAGCTAATCCCTATTATAAGTTTCTGGTCACTTGTTTTAGTTTGTTTTTGCAAACTACCCCAGAAGTTAGTAATTAACACAAACAAACAGAAAATATATATTTAGCTCATGGTTTTGCAGACCGACAACTGGCTTATCTTGACAGCACTTCTGCTGGGCCATGGACTGCTGATCTTGCCTGGACTTCCTCATGCATCTATAATTTTTTAGTAGGTCAGCAGGAGCTGGCGGAATCATAATGGTCTCAGGTGAGATGACTGTGATGCCTGGGGTCTTTCATCCTCTACAGGCTGGCCTGAACTTATTTTCAAAGCAGTACAAGGGTTCCAAGAGTGTTCGTGCAAAAGTTACAAGGTCTCTCGAAGACTGACACGTTCAGAATTGGCACAATTTCTCCTCCAATTTTAGTCAAAGCAAGCCGCAAAACCAGTCCAGCATCAAAGGAAGAGGAAATAGATCCCCTCTATTTTTGGAGAAGTTACTATGTATTATTGAGGTTTTTGCAAATCTATAGTGTCATTTAATATAACTGCTTATTTTTGTGTCTCTCTTCCCAGTTAACTACCCTGTAAGCAGGGACACAAGTCTCTCCTGTTCACTGCTGTATCCCAAAACAATAGATGCTGAATATATATGTGTGTGTGTGTGTGTGTGTGTGTATACATTTTTTTTTTTTTAATGAATGAGTGGAAGAATGAGTGAGGAAAAAAATCTAAACTAATGTGGGCATTCGTAAGAAATGGTCAAAATAAACATTATTTCTAAATTTTTAAAAATACAATACATATTTGGAGTAACTTTTTAAGGGAGCTAGATACTCATTGGCTTTATAGTCACCTAGAACAATGATTTATTTTAGATTGTTTGTGGAACAGTTGTATTTGTGTATATAAGTTAACAACACAGTTACCTCTTGAGTTGTAGTTGAGGTTATACAGATTCATTTTTCTTTAAGGGTTAGAGTTCAAGTAAATCTCTTCTTTGCATAAGTCACATTGGTCTCCTTTGAAAAGCCTTGCAGAAACCAAAGTTTTTCAAAAGCATGCTTTTGTTCTTCACTGATATTCATCTTAGAATCTCAGGCAAAGGATTCATTAATGGTGATATGCCTTTGTTGTTAAACAATGCTATTGTCTGGGAAACTCCAAGTGTTTTACAAATGGAATACAGAAGCAAGTTGTTACTCTTTTTGCAGTGGAAACATATAAGGGCTTTGGTGATAGAGATAAGAACTGAATTTAAAAATCTCAGTGCTCACTAATGACTTCATCCCCAAAGCCTCATTCATTTTTCTCTATTACTCCATGCACCCTGAAGAATTTACACTACTGAAGCAGAACAGGTTCTGTCACCCCAAAATGTCTCCTTGGCATGAGGGTTATTTTGAGTGAAAGACAATCAAACCCAGGAAAAGCTCTTTTCCTTCCCTGTCAACTGCTTAAATTTACATTGGAGAGGGGCCTGTACCAGGAAGATAGCCATCACCAGAGACAACTTTTTACCCAAGAAATATCTTGTATCTTCGTAACAGGGCAACCTTTGCTTTCTAAAAACCTCCTCTGCCTTCCTGTGATGGCCTTTCTTCTCTTTGTAGCCCCAGTCCCCAACTCCTTTCCTTAGTTAGGGATGTTATGTAAGCTTCAATTGCCTGACTGCCTTTGGGATTCACATTTTTATGGGGCTCCCATATGTGGGAAATTAAATTTGGTTAACCTGTTTTGTATCAATTTAATTATTAGACCATCCAAAAAATGTGGAAGAGAAAAAGGGAAGGCTTTTCCTTCCCTATCCTACCTACCTCCCTTACTCTAACTCCTTTTAGACTCTTTTACATCTTTCAAACCCTCCTTCATGCGAACTTCTCTCAACACTGAACCTGAATGTCTTCCAGAGCCTCATTGATCTAAATACATCAACATGTCGTTTGTGCGGATTGTCTGTCTGCTGCAGTTAGTCTAATAAGCCTGCTGGACTGTTCAGTTCTGTGTTTGGTGGGGTCCTTGTGTTTTGTACTCAGTATATCAGAAGTGTGGAAACACAGGAGGAACCTGAGAAGCCATTCCCCTAGAGTATCTCCTGGAAAAGCTTCAGCTCTCCAAAGAACCTTCCCTTTTTCCAAGAACAAAAACATCTGGGAAGTGAAAACACAGTGAGGAGCTTTCTAGGGGTCCTACTGATAAATGATGAGTGAGAGTTCAGTTCTTTGGAAATTGAGGGGAATAAGGATGAAGAAAAAAGAAAGAGAAGTTGGTCTGCATCGAGTGAATATACTGTTGACGATTAGGAACTTGCATTTGCTGGGAAGTGAAGATTGAGAGGAGTTAAGGGGTCTGTGTTCAAGGAGGGACCCAAGCCTGCGAAAGTCTAATGCTGGGAGAGGCAGGGTTGGGCAGGGAAAGCCTCAGAGGAGTCCCGCCCTGGGCAACAGAGATGGGCCTTCAGAGCCCCATTACACTTGGTCATTGTCTAAGAGCTGCCTGAAGAGGAGAATTGTGCCAATGCCAATGGCTGCTGGCTGTCAGCGCCCTTCCTTCCCTGCAGCAGCACCCCAGGGTTTTCCTTGAAGGGAGATCCAAGTGACACACCCCCTTCCTTGGCTGCCAGAGAACTGGAAGTAGTTTTAAAATACTGGGGAAAGAGCTGGATACGGGACTAACCAGAACTCTTGTCACCTCCACTGGGCAGGTGGCTGGCAGCACGAAGATGGCAATCGAAAGATAATTTAAAAGAATCCTAATGTATTCGGTCATTCTGTTAATCAGCATAATTTTTTAATCATTTGTGGTTTGTGTGCCCTTTTTGGAGGTTTTACTTGTCATTGTGTTTATGGGAAATTGACAGTTATTAATTGTTTTTCAGCTTGAACCAGTCCTTATTAGAATTCAAATATATTTCCCACTACTGGGTCCAATATCTATGTAATCATTTATCTTACAGTGAATTTTACTGTAAGTGTAATATTTACAAGAAGCAATTTGTCATTCTTGGGTTAAGTATAGAAACTTCTATATTTTCTGGATAAATGTGTCAAAATAACTAAGATTCAAGCAACAGTAGAGAACAGGAAGCTTATAATACAGCATTTTAGATTAGAGTTGGGAGGTTTGCTATCCGGTTTGAGTCCGTTATCGTTACTGTTTTTATAAATATGATTTTCCAATTATTAGCCATCATTAGTATTAATGGCACTAATGCTGGTAATCTGTCTCACTAAGGATTTCAAAGTGCTGTATTCTTTTATATGCTAAATGAGTTTCAGGGCTCCAGCAGTGATTCCCACCCTGATTTGCTACATCCCCAAGTCTCCAAACACAATTAATTTTAATTCATAGATGAATATGCCATTCAGCACTTTAGGTTACAGAATGGGGTGGCGGCCCCTCACAAACGATTTTGGAATATTTCAATTCCCTACAGACTGCAATCTCTAATCTAATTGGCAATACATCCCCCTTTCCTCACCGGGGATAGCACTCCTTGTCATTTAAACGTTTTCTCTGTATGTGTTCCCAGGGCTGGGGAGCCCTGATGAGTGTGTGCAGGCGGCATAGGGAGGTGGGGTTGAGGGGAGACAAAGGTGCCTGGCTGAGGCCCAGAGGTACAAAGGATCTGTCGTGCTTGTGCCCCGTTTTTCCTTCCTGAGACCCGCTCCTCGGTTCTTTGTAACACTGCAGTCACATCTCTCCACATTTCCCACTCATCCTTCTATCCTCAGCTCTGGGACACCTGGGTGGCTCAATGGGTTAAAGCCTCTGCCTTCGGCTCAGGTCATGATCCCAGGGTCCTGGAATCAAGTCCCGCATTGGGCTCTCTGCTCAGCAGGGAGCCTGCTTCTCCCCCCCTGCCCCCCCCCCGCCTGCTGCTCTGCCTATTTGTGATCTTTCTTTCTCTGTCAAATAAATAAATATCTGTCAAATAAATAAATAAAATCTTATCCTTGGCTCTGAGCATACCCAGTTGATTTTCCCAGCTGGTTGTGTATCTCGTGCCGCCCTGCTTCCGTACCTGTGTTCACTAGATCTGGCCCACACCTGCAGCCCTGCCAGCTCCCCTTGCTTATCCAACAGCACTCTGCCTTCAGGAGTCCTATCAAGCGTTGCCTAGTTTGTAAAGGCCTTAATCACTCCAACTGTGCTTTGCCTTCCTTGCATTCTTTCCTCTGTACTCTTTTCCTTCGTTCAGATGTCCAGTATTAGACTAAATCTGATTCCATGCTCGCTTCCATCATTTCCAATAAAAATGAGAGCAAGGACCATCTCTTTTGAGATAAGCAGCCCTAGGTTCTTGCTGCTATATCCACACTCAATGGATATTTGCTGAATGACTAAATGAATGAATGCACCCTTGTTCCTTGTTCCCACACATGGGGGTGGGGGGCAGGGGGCGGGGGAGGGGCAGGCCGTGAGCACCGGCACCTTGGTCTCTGAGGGCCTCCTGCTGCAAGATCTCTCATGGCCTGGGTCCGAGTGCACTCAAGTGCAGCTCTAGCACTACCCTTGTTAGGATCTCATCCCTAAACACTGTCTGGTGTTCACCAAAGGAGCTTTCTCTCCACCTTCATTGAAATCTGGCTTTTCCTTGGCGTTGTTGGTCCTCAGCTCGTTGCTAGAAGAAAATATCTCTGATATAATAATTAAAATAACTATGAGTTCATGTGCTACTCTAAGTGTAAACTTGTTAATGTGTCAATTTTGCCAGTAATATGTGCATTGAAAAGAGAATGGGAAGCCAGTAAAACATAGAAATAAACTTCTAATGGTGGCATTTCAGGAAATAGGAGAGGACAGATGGGAAGATATTTCTGGACCAGCAGCTTCTGGATGCCCTTCACTTTGTACCACACAAGCCATTTCCTATTCCTATACAGAAGGTTGGATCTGCTTGCTACAACACTCTCTAGCTCTCCTGAGAATAGTACTTCTATTTCTGTCTTTTATAAAAAGGTAGAGGCACCAGTCCTTCTGGTTGTCGGGGACCAGGAAGGAGCCTTCTTCATACAATGGCAAGAAAAAGCCAAGAACAGACAAAGAAGTCATCTTTCTTTTTTTTTTATTTTCCGCCCCTACATCCAATAGACCCCATAGTAACACTTCCCAATTCAGAGACAACAGTGTTCAATGGGAATGGATTTAAAATAATTCAACAATAGCTTACACTGATTATTTATCCACGTGCTATGCTAAGCCCTTTCTTTTATTCCTTTCATCAACCATATAAAAAAGGGATTTTTAAAGATTTTATATATTTGACAGAAAAGAGAGAGAGGGAGAGAGAGTGAGCACAAGGAGGGGGAAGGACAGAGAGAGAAGCAGACTCCCCATTCAGTGGGGATTCCTAATCTGGTCTCAATCCCAGGACCCCAGAATCAGGACCCAATCCAAAAGCAGACACCTAACTGACTGAGCCAACCAGGCGCCCCAAGAAAAGGCCTTTTTAATCCCCATTTTACACAGAAGTTAAGTAACTTGCACATGGACACAGAGGCTGATAACTATCTGAGTCAGTACTGGTGCCTAAAAAGTTGTGACTTAAATCCTAAACACACTTTCTGGAAAGTACCCTCTGGAATGAGGAAGGGGATGCCTAAATAAGCTTCCATGCCAATATACTACCTAACACCACTTATACTCCCATGGATGGCAAGACATGTTCATGGTATTAATTTTATTTCCTTGTATTTCATGAAGGTACAGAAGACATCACCATTTATGAATCCAATTTTTACTTTAAATGACTGGCATAGAGCATCTATGTGCTTTACCATTATTTCCAATACCTCCTCCATAAGCGTTTATGAAATATCCCAAATATGTAAAGGACACTTTCAAAATATTTGAAGAGATAATTTAAAGGACATTATATGGCCCCTGACTCCAAAGTTTACCATCTGAAAAGTAATATTAAGATCCCAATAACCATCCAAAGCCAACCTGTGTGCAAGCTGTGTCCATATTGGTATCAGAAACCTGAGAACTCACCCATCCTCTCAAAGAGCAATCAGACCATTGGATGCCAGAGACATAAAATAACTATTGTCTTCACCCTTTTACTTTCAAGCAATTGTTTCCTAAACGCTATTATAGTCACTAAATCTGCACACTTCAGAAATTCCAGATCATCACGAAATCTCATGAAAATGTGTGCTGGCATTTTCCTTTAGATTTCTTTGAAAGTAATACTTCTGTCCATCAAGACAGAGTTCCTTTAAGTATAGTATATTTAAAGATTTTATTTATTTGAGAGAGAGATCACAAGTAGGCAGAGAGGCAGGCAGAGAGAGAGAGGGGATGAAGCAGGCTCCCTGCAGAGCAGAGAGCCCGATGCGGGGCTCGATCCCAGGATCCCGGGATCATGACCTGAGCCAAAGGCAGAGGCTTTAACCCACTGAGCCACTCAGGCGCCCCAAGTATAGTATATTTAAATTCATTCTCTTTCCTGACAGGATATGGATTCCCAACAGCAGCAAAAATCTGACTGGTCTCTTTACTACTCCCTGCAAATATCCCACACATGTGTATGTTGAGAGTTTTAATGTCATTTGTTGAAATATATTTAACCAATGTCATTTGGTTCACACCAAGTTAATCATGGCTTCCCCAAGGCTATGATCAATTCAGTCAACTGGCTGGTTTGACTGATTTTTCCTTTGAATTGACCTAATTGCCTGCCTGTTTGGACATCTGCAGACACCTTTACACAAAGAGAAGGCAGGCTTCACGTTAACTTGCTAACTGAGGGTTATTCTTTTCTTTCTGAGATCTGCCACCGACTTACTGAGTGACTGTTGGCAAGAGTTACAATCATATTCCACTCCCTCTCTCTCATTTTCAAAACGAGGATAAGAATATATAAAGCTCTGATGATGCTAAATGGAAAAGCAAATGAACATTGTCTGTTTAAAGATACATGTACGGTAGAGAAAGAAGGATTTCTTCTGTTCTGAAACGCCAAGGAAAGACAACATGAAGGTGGGGGGAACCCAATTAACAATCTAAGGAGATTAAAAAAAAAAAAAAGCCACGAATTCCCTTTCAGTTGTGCATTTGGGTTCTTTCAGAGAATTAATCATTAATAAATATTCAAATACTCTTTCCTTTTTTGCAGTGCAGGATATAGCACTACCTCTTTAAAAGTTAACAGGGATTAATTCTCTTTCAAAATAAACATTCTACTTAACAAACTGTCTACGTTCCTTCACTGACATACGGGTACACCAATGAAGTCAAAGCTCTGATAGCATTCAAAACTCAAGAGTTTTATCCAAATGTGTTTACCCGGCTCCTAATAAAAGATTTTCTCTATACCATCTAAAATCCTGATGACAAAACAGAAAGACTCCTAAAAGGCTGACAAAACCTGGCTCAGCTAGAGCGTCAGCTAATCTGGTCTATTTTTCCCTATGATTAACCAGTTCTTAATGACAACGTTGCTTATCTTACAACTGTGACATGAAGAGGGAGCTGTAGCTCTTCTGAGACACAGTTCTGCAAGAACCAGCTTATCCACGCTCTCCGATCTCGTGTCTGTTTCTCTTTCTCTCTCCCTCTACTTGCGCTGTCCCTCATTCATTCACTCTTCCATCTTTTTGCCATTGTGCCAGCTCAATTTAAATGTATCTGCTCTGTATCTGTTCAAGTGGAGATAATCCATGCAAATCAGGAGCAGGGGCTTTCCATGCTTGGTTCACAGAGAGGACTCGGCTTGAGGAGGTCACTCGTTCACAGCCGCTCCTCCCATTATATTTTTCCCCTTATTGCAGAACTGCTGTATGTATACAGTGACTGAAAGGACTCAATTTACTGCAGCTGCCGCCTGGCTTTACTTACAACTTTTTTTTTTTTTTTTTTTTTTTTTTTTTAAAGGAACTTACCTCCATCTGTCTTTTCAAGGTAGGAAGTCTGATTCTTCTAAAGACCGTGTGTAATGCCTGCACTGTCTGCTCATTATCAAATGTCACTTGAATGCTTTATATTGTTGCTGGCATTAGGCAGAAATGCTGGGATTCCAGGTGCCTCACGCTTTTGTTACTTAGCGGGAGAGGTACAATTGTTTAAGTGTTGGGTATTGTAATGTTTATTTTCCCTGCAGCCAGCTTCAGTTTTACAATGTCAGAAAGATTAGAGTGTCCACTCTCTGATCTAGAAATACAATCCTTTCTATCAAGTTTTTCCCTCTTAAAAAAAAAAAATAATAATCTCTCAGTATGTTTTAACTTCTCATGCATCCTGGCCAAGCATAGTCAAGGGTAAAATTCAGTCGTGTTAATTTTGGGGCTCTGTTTTTGGGGGGTTTTTTGTTTTGTTTTGTTTTCCCCCTAACCTGGCACCTACCTGCAGCATTTTCTGTGAGAAAGAACTAACTGTTGAAATGTTTTTAACCACAGCCAGAAAAGGATAGATTTTACTTCATTCAGCTGCAAAGCAAGAAGCTGAAGGCCTTATTGCTAACAGGCCTGTCAAATAGATTTATTCTTTACAATTTACAAATGTTACGAGGCTATGCAGAAGTATTATAATTAGCCAGGATTCAGTTCCTGCGATTGTACACGCGCTTATTTATTGTTTTGAGATTGAAATTAGATTATAAAAAAGTTTAACATCGCAGGGCTAACAAAAAAGCTTATGTTTGTACAACATTGTTTGATGTCATTTTTTAAGGCTGATTTCAATAGCCAAATTGTTGCGTTTTGATTAAAGATGCACCTAAGAGGCTAACAGATTTGACGAGATCCATGTTGATTTATGAAGTCAGTTTCTGGGCTTCCATGACTTCTTATGTGTTTCCTTGAAGTTCCTTGTAATAATATTTTAATCATTCCTTAGTCATTTCAATTTTAAAACATACTAAATGCTGTAAAATTATAGACTCAAAAATCTCTTTTTGATTAGTACAAATATAATTATAGCATTTCAGTTACAATTTAGTTTTCAATAAATGTAATATGTCTTTCAAAGAACTCCCTATTAATATAATTTTACATTTATTACCTTATTTTCCTAAGAAGGTTTGACATGTAGCTATGACAAGACCATTTAATCGCTTGTGTAGTATGGAATTGAACATAAACAGTAAACAAAGTTGACAGTCCTGAAAAGAAGAAAAAATGATCCTCTGGTATGCTGAATAGTTCTGATGACATAAATCTTCGATTTCATCTTCCAGGTAGATACTTGTAGTTAGTGGAGTTCAAGGGAAAAAATTTATTATCCACATAAAATATCTCAGTGCCAAAAATGTGCAGTTCTTTTTCTTTTGGATACAGACTCTTCTACAGAGAAAAAAAAATGCACTCTGATTTTTGAGTACAGTACAAGGCATGAAGCCCTGTCATTGTTAGCATAAAGAAGACATCTACACAAGTATTACTGTGCAGAGGGCAATCTTTCTGTCTCTGGCATTTGTTAGGTTACTGTACATAGAATTTAACAGATGAATATGTTCTGCTTCGTGGCATTTTAGTGATCCTATTGGTATGCAGGCTACTCTGCTAGGATAGCAACAGAAAAAAAAAAGGATATATGTTTTATAGCAGTGGTAATAAAAGCCTTCCGCAGTGAGAGAAGAAGAATTTGACTTATTTTCTATGCAGTAATTAGAATTTCTTTAAAACCCATTGAAATACTGAGTGGTAAAAAGGAAACTGAGGCTTCTCCAGGAAGGGCTAATTGAATGTATCTATTCGAATCATGTAGTTGCCCATGAATATCTTCTTGCCAGACACTGTCACTGGAGGATTCCATTCACATCTTCAGGATTACAGGGAAAGAAATGGATTCCTCACGAATGGTGGAGGGTGATTCTTTCATATTTAAAGCGAGTTTGGGAAGAGTACCCGACACAGGAAAGCCTGAACAGATGGAAAGGTGTGTGAGATTGCCTGGTTGTGTGAACTTGAGACTAGTGTGAAACCAAAGGCTGCCCCTTCAGAACAAAGGAACACTATGCAATACTCTGTCAGCAGTCAAGCTGAGCAGAGATATAAAAAGTGGCCAGGGAGATCTGGGGAGAGAGAAAATGCAAACAACGAGGCATTCTCTTTTCAACCAAATTACCAGTATTTGATAGGTATGACGGCGTTCCCCCGTGGAATTTCAACCCATCATTTCCTAGCTATTTCAAAATCACATCTTTTACAGACTTTCACATTTGTTTGCAAAGCTCCTAGGAAACTCTCCAAAGACCTAGTAACTTGCAAGCCTTAAATTAGGTTTTACTGTGCATCCTAAATAAAAAGGTCACAGCCTTTAACTCGCATGGGTTTCTTGCGCTTGGTCTGTAAACTTGCCACTCCTCTAGTAACTCATTGGAGCAACTGTTCGAGATAAGTTACATTTTACTCCATTTTACTGTGCCTTGCAGCAGAGTCTATAGAACTGGTCAAACTGTAGCTGTATATAATACCATGTTGTTATTCCCACCTGGCTCTCTTCTGCTGGTTTTACTGAGTGCTGTTAAAAAGATAAATTATCATCTTAAAGGGATGCTATGGAGGGTGTTAATAAGTTCTTGTAACTTCCGGAGTGTTCAGTGGTGCCCGGGAAACTTCCGTCCCTGCTCCAGGGGATATGATGTGCCTCATCAGCAGACATTCAATGCCTTTATCATCTGTAGACATGAAAAAATCCTCAAGAAGGACTATAATGTGCCATACATATTTTCTCTATCTTGAAACATTGCTGTGTGTGGTTTGATCATAATAGCAAGTGAACACTCAGCAGATACTAATTGCTTTGTGTGTATTAATTTAATCTGCACGACACTGTGAGGTGGACGGGACCATCATCTTCATTTCGCACATCAAGATACTGAGGTATAGGGAGCTTCAGTGGTACAGCCAAAGCCACACAGTTGTGGTAGAACTGGGATTTGAACCCATTTATTCTGCTACTGGCTTCAAAACTTCACACAACCATGCCTCCTTCACATAACTAAATATAATGTGGATACCCACCCCACATGCCAATAGCAGAAATGTTTTTATTGCTCCATTTATATTCTTGATTCTAATATCTGATTCCAATTTTTCAACTCTCGCCAGAGCTTTTTACGTCTGTCTATATAAACATTAAAGCAGAGGGCTTTTTGTTTTTGTTTTTGTTTTAAGTTGTTTCATTTAATGCATGCCAAGAACATTACAGAACATTTTGTCTTTTACCTCAAGGGGTTAAGGACCAAATCAGATCTGTAATTGGCTGACTTGTCTACTGACAGCCTTTGAAGCACTGCCCCCCACCTTTATTTTTTATTTTATTTTATTTTTTCTATCTAAAGAACAAGATTGACAACTCTTTACATGTTTGGAATTTTTCAGTCGTGTAAAATGCTTGGTAATGATGGAAATTAACCTGAGGCTTTATCTAACTACCTTTTCTTGCAACTCCAATGAAGCTCTGGTAACAATTAAAATTTTCATGCAAACAACTATTCCCATCAGAAAATACATATTCTTCTATCTTGTCATATCACCCTTCAAAATCTCCTAGATAGTGAAAAGGAAGCCCTTTTCCTTGTCTTTCTTTCTATTGGGTGCATCTGAAGGAAAATTTCCCAAGTTGAAATATACCAACGCATTAAAAAAGCAGATAAAGAAAACAAATGGACTGAAAATACATCTTTAAATGGTCGGACTCTGAAATCCTGAAATAGTTATCTGTCCTTGTGTTAGAAGGTGTTATCTCCTCAAGGAGAAATGAGCAAGGACAGGTCTATACAGAAAAGCATTTGTGCCTTTACTTCTGTCTGTTTATTTGGGATAGCTTGAACTGTCTCCCACTGTTTTTCTACCCAGTGTGAGCAGATAAACTATTATACATGTAACTCATAGGAATCTGATTCAAAGACTGTGTTCATTTGACCTCTGAATATCCGATATGTAATGTAAACAAAAATCTGAACAGCACCAACACATAATCAAGAGGCAGAAATGTGGGGAACATGGGTCAGTAGCAATTGAGCAAGCCACACATTTCTCGAGTAACGAATGAAAAACAATTTTGATGTCATTCTGTGATACCAGCATATTTTTTTTTTAGATCTTATTTGAAGTATCAGGCAGATGGACTGCCCTGTATATCCAGAACCCCTATCTGCTGGCAGGCAGAAAGCCCGAGAACCTATCTTTAAAGTTATTTTAATATATCACTTTTGCCCGGATTAGCTAAGTTAGACATCGACCATTGGTACAGGGAAGGTTGGGAATTAATTTAAATTTGAGCTTACCCTTCCATCATCTCTTGCTGAGTGAGTTCCTTAGCCTGTGAGACATTCCTTTCAGATTTGATTTCTCCATTACTTGGTGGATATTTCTACTTTGAAAGAAAAAGAGGGGGCGGGAGGACAGGGCATGATTGTTACGAGCTGTGAGTTGACATAAACAGTCAAGGAAGTTAAAACAGACCTAAAACCATTTGAAGACTGTGTCCCTGGTTCCTAAATTCTTCAGCTGCATAATTGAATTTCCTATCTAAAAAGATGTCAATTTCTTGAAATTAAAAGTAAAATCAAAAGATTTTTCTCACTGTGGAAAGCTTGTGATATGAGCCAAAAATATTCAGATAAATTAATTCTCAAATGTATGGGCGCTGACTGGACGGTTAGCAACACAGCCAAGCTCAAAAAACAAAATTTCACTGGTAAGATCTACTGTTGGGGAGGCAAAGTCAACACTTTTACACAGCCTTACACCACGACTGGAAATCCTATTTGTTTCCAACTGTTGTTATGTATGTTACTTTCCTATCAATCCTCTTCCAGAAATATTAAATTAACGCCCTTCCGCCAGTCACTGAGACCTCTTCCCTCTCTACTGACTGAGCCTACAGTTTACATCACAGAAGTTAGCCTCTAACTGTTCTTTTCTCCTATTTCTCTGGTTGTTTTATGGGTCATAGTCTGCTGTGTCTCCAGTAGCTTGTCAACTACTTAAGGGTAAAAATTATACTTATTCTGTGTCTTTCACAGAACTTGGCCCAGTGTAAAGGCCAGAGATCAGTCTTGATTAATATGTGAATGATTGATGGAATTTTCAAAAAATCTAGTTAGCTTAGGTTATGTATATACTTTTAAATTTGTTTCAAGGGCAAAGTGAGGAACATCTATTCATTCAAAACATTTCTTAAGACCTAGCTATGTAGCAGACGCAGGACCTGTGCTCTGATAGTATATGACAGTTCACCGTTCAATTTTTAAAAACAGCAATAGGAAAGGAGATTATTCCAATAGATAAAATCATATATATAAGTATATCATATATGTTACAAGTACATGCTATATATAGGTATATGACTTTTCGATTGGAACTTAAAGGAGCAGGCGACCCGTGGGAGAACTAAGATAGAAGGTAGAGCAGGAGGAGAACAAAAAAGACAAAGAGAAATAAAATAGAAGATGGTGGAGGAATGAGGAAGATGTCCTGAGGGATGAGGAGGTTAGAAGATTTGAAAGAATGCAGACCTTGGCCTTTCTTATGAACCACAGTTTACAGCTTTTTAATTCCTATCATCAAATCTCCATACACAGTAAGTGGAAGAGAAATCGTAATTAATCTCAAAGAGAAATTATTCTATGGCCTGAAGCTTTGTCTCCTTGGGAATGGTTATACTAAGCAGGGTTGGGGTCCTAAGTAAGGATGAAAGCAAAGAGGATATGAGGCGGCTTTTAAAACAAACTCTAGAATTGTCAATCCAAGAAGAGATCCCACGCAGGGAGCTTACAACCATAAATCGGATTGTAAAAGGAATTGGGCAAGTCCCGTCTTCTTCAGCCACACAGCCACACTGCCACACCTAGGCCGGGTGGAGATGGAGCCTGTCAGAGTGGGCTGCTTCCAAGGTGTGACTGTCAGCCAGCATGCTCCCGGAAAAAGGCTGGGATGCGTGAAGTGAGACATAGGGTTCAGGAGGCAGCACTGGGAGAAGTGAAACAGAAGCAGTTTGAGGGTCACCAACCTGGGGCAAAAGCAGGGTTCCCCATCTATCCCCTTCTGAATCCCAGAATTGAGGGCAGGAAAAATCTCCCAGTTCCTCAGAAGATGAGCTGCGCCCCTCCTTGCTGGGGCACTCTGGCCTTAGGGGACCGGCACTTGGTGGTCTCAGCACTCTGTCGTCTCATGTTTCCACACCTAGCTGTGGAGATGGTAACGGCTCTTCGTGAGATCCTTCCCCTGAGCCGATGAAAAGCCATTGCATCTGGGTTCCCTGGAATCTGTGGACTTCAGTGAGGGACAGAGCAGCCGGCAGGAGACTTGTAGACGCATATTTCTAATTAATGATAGAAATAGAGGACCATGTTTTAATCAACGGCCTTCTTGGAAAACAGCAATCAAAGGCATTTAAAATCACGTGATCTGAACTCATGAAACAGAAAGAGCAACAGGAACAGACAGACAGACCCTGGCTGGAATCCCAGCGTTTGGCCATAGCGTTTCATTTCTCAGAGTTACAGCTGCCTCATCTGTAAACTAGAAATAAAAACATGCACTTCTCAGTTTTCTAGAAAAACTAAATATCTGCCATACGCCCCCAAACAATGCTGAGCTTCTGAAAGATGCTTTACAATACGACCCCATATTCATTTTGCTTTCTATTCGAATTCAGATTCGCATGACCCTGGACCTCTCTCACAGACATAAGTATTTTGATGCTTAATGGCTTTATTTTAATGTCTAGCTAAGGAAAGAAAAAAGATTCAAAAGACCACAAAGCACTGATCCTAACTGTTACTAAACTAGTATCTGAAGGTGGTGATACTTAAAATTCTTAAGTCTTCTCGGACAGCAGTGAGGTCAGTCATAGCCACGAAGAGCAAATGTTTCGAGAAAGATGCTTCTCATGCTGGGGGTTATATTTATAATTTTGATTGAAATTACTATTTTCACCTACCTCTGCTTCTCAGGTCCTGACTGAATATATCCTGAAGGCCTGATGCCTAATGCCCAGCGTGTGTTAATTTTCACAGCTTTTTGAAACCGCTTGCCTGTGGCACTTGGGTAATGGGCTTGAGCTGCAAAGTTGTGGAATTCCTTCTGAGTAGGTTCTGTGCAGACCTGAGTTTCCAGTACTCATGCTCAAAAGCCAGACTGAGAAATTTTGGAAGGATTGACCAGGAAGTAGTCAAATCTAAAATCCTTCCTAAGAGCACTCTTATTTTTAGTGTCTGTTGTGTGGGAGACGAGCTCGAGGCCCACATCAGAAAGCAAGCATGAGGACATGTGAAAATCAGGAGGGCATTTCACAGCTTTGTAGGATTTTTCTGATTTCTTTGGAAACTATGTAAATGAATTCCTTAAACACAGGCTGTCATTGATTTCTCCCGATGTTCATTGATCTCGTCATCATTCCTTCATGTATGTGTTCTCCCAAAACATCTAGTATCGATATTCCTCTCCCTCAACTCTGTCCCCAATCCATTATAAGTATATCATTAAAACCTGTTTAATTTCCTATGAAAGATTATATTAAGTGCACTTTTAGTGTAATTATGTCAATAGTAGAAGATAAACATGTATTAGGCAGTGCAAAATGCCGATTATCTGTCAGGGTAAATCTGTTTATTTGAGACACGGCAATCCGACAACCCCCTGGTGTTAATCGGGAAAGTACATTCTCGTTCCGGGTACGGTGTGGTGGGGTCTGACAGCAGAATGCTGTCAATGGCCTCCTGCTGTGGCATGATCCTTATCATATATAAGTTCATATGCATGGGGTCCTAAGTAATAAAATACAGACGTGCGATCATGTGTTTTAGGCATTTGTGACGTACTTACATTTGGGCATTTTCATACGGGTAGCAAACAAAGTTGACAAGTTCGAGAAAGGCAAGAGTGGGTTACAGGATTAGCCTGCATTTTCATTTGTGCCCAGAGCAGGGTTTGCTTCCATAATGGCAGCTCAGAAGCATTTGTATTAATCCCCAGAGAAAGGAAAGAGCCAGTGCAAAGAAGGGGACTCAGAGAAGGTCGGTCTGGTAGAGGGCGTCGCTCTGATTCTCAATGCCAATGTGCTTCTTTGATTCTTTTAAGCATTTTTTTTTTTTTGAGATAGTACAGTGTAAATACATCCTAGAGACACTACTGCCTGCCGGCTGCAATTGAGCACCAAGTTTTCCTTCAAGGAGATAAAACAGTATAGGAAGGCGACACATCACACTAGCCGTGGCTCAATTCCACCAGGTTTTTGTGCAGCAGAAAACAAATAGAGATGAAAATGGATTGAATATACAGGCACAGTGTGCCAGCCTCTCTGAAAAATAATTTTATCTGACTTTATTACATTGTGATCATTTCCTGAATGCTGTAAAATGCTGAGTAGAATAATAAAAATTGATACGTATATTGACATTTTAGTTTTCTAAATAGAAGCTGAGCAAATATAAACAGCATTTGGTCGTTGCAACTCTTCTGACCAATCATTCGTATGCTGACTAATTCACTTACTCTCATTCGGCCTTAATATAAATGTCTTCTGAAATAATTTCTCCCCAGTAGATTATGCACATCTTCAGTTTGATTCAGAATTTACATGTGTAGTTTGCATATTTTTGCATCAGAGTGTCTGCTTTAAATTAGATAAAGGTCACTGTCATTCATAATCAAGAAGAAGGTGGATTAAAGGTCACAATTCAATAAAAAAAATCTGATTAGATGTAGAGGTTTGTTCATGTGATTCAATATCATTGGATAAGTGGAAATCATGAGTCAACAAATTAACCTCAGGATAAGGGGTGACTTGCTTCACTGTGATCAAAAATATTCACAGATTTTTTTTTCTTTTTTTCCCAATGTCTAACTTGTTTGTCTCTGTGTAGCAGTGACAGTTACTTCTGTTACTACTCTTACTATTAGTTGTCTTTTATAATGTCACTTGGTTTTAGGAATGGCATAAATGACAGTTTTATCTCCAAAATATAATAGAAAGTTTTAATGAATTAATAATAGATGTGGATTAGCAAGTCCCTGAGGACCTATGGTTACTTCTACCATTTTTTTCCCCCAAGATATTTCCTAGTTCCTCCACTCTTTTGAAACGATGGAGCTGTCACAGCACATTTCTTCCCTTACATAACTACTTTTACCTCTCACGACACTTAAGAGCCCTTATAAACCCTTCCAAATCTTGACATCTACTCGGTGTTTCTGTCTGTGATTAGAAGGGATATGTATAAAATAAGTGTAGCTGGTGGCAGACAATTAGGCTTTGTCAGTTGGTTGAACTTTTTAAGGTGGTGTGACAATGACTTGAATAAATGGAAAGCAGCTGAAAACAAACAAATGCTTAGTTGCAAGATACAGTCGTTGTTCGGTCCATACATCAATGATTCATGTAACAGAACTTATTATCAAAAAGGAAAGAGTCCGACTGGTCATCTTAAAATATTTCTTTTCCTTTTTGCATGTGCTCTTGACTTAAGGGGAGGTCTTATCCCCACCCCACCACCACCGAATTATTTGTCTACTCTATTTGCTATATTGGCACCTTAACAGATCATCCAAAAAAATAAAAGAAAATTTTAAAAAGAAAGAAAAGGAGAAAAGAGAAGAAAGATAGACAAGAAGACACTACCTTTTTAAAGCACGTTGTTTATTTTTCCAAAGAAAATCAAACATTTTTATAGGAACTATAAAGGTTAAATGGCTTAAGCAGATTATAATTAGTTAATTTTGTTAAACATATATTGGATCAATTTTACATTATTTTAATTACCTTTTGGAATAAATGGTTTGGTGAACAAATTCACTTGATGTTCAGGATCAAACAAAATTACCTTTCCTCTGGGTAGGCTTAAGTTTCACAAAATGATTTGGAAATGACCTCCTTTGCTTTCATCTAAAAATATCTTTGGATTTAGAAAATGATTAAAGTTGGATATATTGTGTTTTAAGTCAATCATATTTTATCATTTTCATGGCTTGTTCTTTCTTTAAAGAAGAGTGTAATCAAACTTCACTACACAGATGTTCCCCCTTTAAGGAGACTCTTGTAATTCATGCAGTATTGTGGTATTTATAAGGCTGATTCAAATCTCATTTCTGCCAGAAGACATATAATGTAAGTTTATGAAGTTGTGTTTTGTTTGTTTGTTTGTTTGTTTTCTGATAAGATATAAGAATGAGGGCACCTGGGTGGCTCAGTGGGTTAAAGCCTCTGCCTTCGGCTCAGGTCATGATCTCAGGGTCCTGGGATTGAGTCCCGCATCCGACTCTCTGCTCAGCAGGGAGCTTGCTTGCCTCTCTCTCTGCCTCCCTCTTTGATTACTTGTGATCTCTCTCTGTCAAATAAATAAATAAAATCTTGAAAAATAAAAAAAGATATAAGAATAAAAGCTGGACAGTCACTAAGTATCATGTCCAAATCGGAAATGTTCTGATTTATGTCTCTGTGGTATATGGGTGTATATATACCTACACTCATACCTAGAAATAGTCAATCCCTAAATTGTAAATACTGGGGCCCAGATTGTTGAGCGTAAGAAAACCACATAACTATCTCTCACCTACCCCAATTAACGGCATCTAGGAAACAAACTAGGAGAATGCAAATACCATTTGTTCCCCCCCTCCCTTTTTTTGGTCTATGTGGAGTTAGCAAATTAATCTAGTGCCCAAAGATAGCTCTCTCTCTCTTTTTGCTTACAGAAGGACTTCTCAGTGAGGGGTGATTTACTTCCCAAGGGATCTTTGGTACTAGACACTTTTTGTTTGGGTTGGTGGGGAGAGGTGGATGTTCATCTTACTAACATGTAGCTGGCAGAAGTCATGCATGCTTCTAAGTACACGGGAGAGCTTTCCAAACACAGGATTATCTTGCCCAAAATGTCAACAGCCCCGAGGTTGAAAAACCTCCCTTGTAAGAAAGAGGGAGAGGATTCTTCATTATGTATCCCAACCTTATAGCATCTCTTTTCCCATAGCCCAATGCTCCGTCATCCTGACTGCATCTGGCTAACTTCTCTTCATCCTTCAGAACCCTCAGGGCAGTCATCACTGCATTCTGAAAAGTTCTCCTGGTTTGTCATCTGATCGTAATTATACACCATTATGTGATCACACCACTATATCCCTAAACTTGATTGATTTGCTTTTCTGTATCCCATCCTAGACCAAAAGTTTCCTGAAAATTGAACATTTTATTGCTGATATCTAACACGGTTTGTGGGATATAACTGTCCTATTAGGACATGGTGTTGAATGAAATCTGGCTTATCTCTAAGAACAATACAGTCCAGGGTGTTTGGGTTTAGCTTAAATAGTACTTAAGATATTACCTCAGGGGGTGCCTGGGTGGTTCAATGGGTTAAGCCTCTGCCTTCAGCTCAGGTCATGATCTCAGGGTCCTGGAATAGAGCCCTGGATCGGGCTCTCTGCTCAGCAGGGAACCTGCTCCCCGCTCCATCTTTCTGCCTGACTCTGCCTACTTGTGATCCCAGGACCCTGGGATCACAACCTGAGCCAAAGGCAGAGGCTTTAACCCACTGAACCACCCAGGTTCCCGGAAGAAAGAAATTCTCAATTTTTTTTTTTTTTTTAAACTGTAGTCATGATATCCAACAGCATTCATTCTCTGATGCTGTCTGTCTGCTTTCTTCTACTTCCATCCATGTGTTGCATGGAACTTTCATTTTATACCCTACCAATTTTAAGATGTTTACAAGTTTGTTTGAAAGAATTTTTAAGAGCAAGTTTCAGACTTACATTTCTCTAGTAAACCCAATGACATTGTGTTCCACATCTCCATGTCTTGATATGACTCACCAGAGCAACATAATTGTAAATACAAAAACAGAATTTTTTTAATTTTGTTTATTTATTTATTTTTTTAATGAGGGACATCCTAGTTAAGAAAGGCTGTGAAATATGTAAGTTTCCTGTTAAATTAGGAGAATTTCATCGATTTCTTCTCCTCTGATCCCAGGAGGCCAAAGTGTCTGAGAACAGCATTTCTAGAAGGCTGATCATAGAGGTGGAGCTCAACAGATGTGTTTGAATGGAACCGGAATAATGAATGTTTCTAGGGAATGATTCTATAGAGGCTAAGATAATCATGAGTCCAATGATCATGAGTTTTTATTGCATTCATTAATTTTATTTCTTGGAATAAGACAACAATTAAAGAGGAAAATAAGACCCATGTACCATTTTCTAATTTTTTCTTGGAATTGTTCTTTGAATCTTTATATTAACACGTATAGCTAAACTTCTTCATAGGATGCAGTTTTGATTAGATGTTAACAATATTTTTGTTTTTAATTAATTTTAAAATAATTGAGACATAACCCTTATTTCAAAATTTAAGGAAATAAAATGCTTTGAGTATAAATTTGGATGAACTACTACCCTTTTATCAATGTATTTTAAAAAACAAATGCTATTTTTAAAAAAAAAACTTAAAATAAGTTTATTAAAGTAATATGAATTATATTACATATGTCCATGATACACATTACATAATTTTATGTGCATAAATTATATACTTAATTTAATATTTTTTATTTATAAAAATATTTTATTTATATAATATTAGTTTATATATAAACTAATAAATCAAATAGTGGGATCCTTGACCCCTACCCAGGATAAGAAAGGGCTAAATCACAGAGCTTTATCTCTGCCCCTTGCCTTTGTCGCACTGAATGTGAACAAAGAAAATATGTTTACCCAGATTACACATGAGACCAACCTGAAAAGGATAATCAGTACCTTATGTGACAATAAGCTATAAGTATAACTTAGTACGAGATAAATGATAATTCTGAACATCAGTTAAAAACATTAAATGCACAATTTAAAATGAAGCTCTCTAGGAAGGAACCTTAGTTAAGGAGAAAAGGATATATGGGTTTTAGTTAATCATAAGCTTAATATGCACCAATGGCGAGATCCAGCTGCTAAAAAAGAAAAAAAAAATTCCAACACCTTAGGCTAAATTAATAGACATTGTAAGAAGGACATTGGAAAGAATAATCCTATTAAATTCTCTAATTATTAGATCACATCTAACATACTGCAATTAGTCCTCTGTATTTAAAGGAAAAAATTGGAAAACACAACACGTCAAAAAAAATGTGTCCAAGTTGGAAAGGAGTTTAAAAACTGTCATGTGAGAAATAGCAAAAGAACCAAGATATTTGGCCTAGAAAAGAGAAGACTAAGGGAAATGTAAGAAATAATTGACATAGATATCTTTCAACAAATATTTATTGACACCCTAATACAAGCACTGGGCTAAACAGAGAAAATAAAAAGAAACTGATCTTTTATCCCCTAGTTAATGGACTTTAAAGTCAAGAAGAGGTGACAAGACTTTAAATAATCACACAAATGAACATTAGATAACAAATAGTGCTAGGAAAGGGAAAGAAAAGCTACAATGAAAAAATAAATAAACTGATCTCATTGGGATGGAGCACAACATCAAGGAAGTCTCTCTGAAGAAGTGACATTTAAATCAAACAAATAAAGGTGGGGGAGGAGGGAGGGCAGGCTTCGTTGCAAGCAATGATAATGGCCATGCAAAGTCTCATCATCAGAGCCCCTAAGGAGGAAAAGAGCTTAGCAGAATTGAGGAATGGAAAGAGGGGAGGATGATTAGAGCATATTAATGAATAAGGAAAAATAGTGTGATTTGAAAGAGAGGCCAGATTGTTCTAGGCCTTTGGAGACACATTAGGTCTTCTAAGTGCCAGAAGTAGCTGTGGAGGCATTTAAGCGCAGGGTAAGGTAAGGAGACTTGCCTTTCACAAAAATCACTCCAGCTTTGTGTGGATGATGTATCAGAACGGGGCTGCAGGTGGTGAAGGGTCTACTTCAGAGGCTATAGCAGTAGAAGAGACAAGAGAGAACGCTCATTTCACCTACACTGGAAAAAGGAGATTGAATAACAAAGATTCAAACACATTTTGGAGGTTGTATCAAGTGATTCTGTCGATGGATTGAATGTGGTCGCAGAGAACAAAATACGGGACTGAGCAAGACCCCCATTTTCTGATACATGTAAGAGATGAATGACTGAGAAGTGGAGAAACTTTAAAGCAGAAGTTGAAATGCCTTGGCTTGGCCACAATAAGTTTGAAAAGCAGGATCAGTTGTTTAAACAACAACAGGGGCTTCTGGGTGGCTCAGTCTGATAAGCCTCTGACTCTTGATTTTAGATCAGGTCATGATCTCAGCGAGGTCAGGAGCCCCCCACAGGGCCCAGCCCTTAGTGGGGAATCTACTTGAGAGTCTCTCTCCATTTCCCTCTGCAGCCCACACCCTTGCTTACCCTTTCTCTTTCAAATAAATAAATAAATATCTTAAACAAAAACTATAAAGTTTTCACATTATTTGGGTGAATAACTGGTGAGTTGTCAGGCAGAATAGAGAGAAGAATTATTTTGTCTTCTTTACAAAAACAGATCTACAACCACAATGTCAAATTTACCAGAAGTCAGATTCAACTCAGTCCATGAAAGAATGATTTTTAAGAACTAAACTGTCCAAAAAAAAAAAAAAAAAAAAAAAAAAAGGAAGAAGAAGACTGACTTGGAAGGGGCTAAATTTCTTCTCACAGTAGGTCTATTGGCAGAGACCAAGGTCTGTAGGAAAGGACTTGGGTCTCCTCCAGCACTATTGTGTTCAATTTCGGGAATCATATTTTAAAACCTTGAGAAGAGGGGCACCTAGGTGGCTCAGTTGGTTATCACTCCAACTCTTGGTTTTAGCTCAGATCTTGATCTCAGGGTTATGAGATTGAGTGGCATGTAGGGCTCCTCATTCGGTGCACAGTGTGCTTGAGATTCTCTCCTTCTCCCTACCCTTCAACCTTTCCCTCCTGTCCCGCTTGGATGTCTCCTCGGCCACTCTGAAATAAATAAATAAATAAATAAATAAATAAATAAATAAATAATTTAAAAATAAGTAAATAGAATAAAACTTTGAGAAGAAAACAAAGAAGATTCTCACTTAGGTCACTGCAGATGTTTAGTAAACCATTTAATTGCTGATTGCTACCGGGCATGTACCTGGCACCTTTCTACCAGAAGGGTTATTGATTGCATCGAGCAACTATTGGTTATTTAGGGAAGTGTGTGCACTTTCCCTCTTGGGTAAGCTAAGGTCAGCACCATTCCAGAAATGGACTGCAAAGGTAGAATCAGAGATGTCTCTTCTGTTATGACCCCAAGTTCTCCTCATGCAAATGTCACTAATTTCTTATGGCTTGCTTTCTTGCTATACTTAAACTTAGCCTCAAGCATCCTTTTCCACCTAGCACTCCCAGATAATCAATACCTTCTGACTGACATTGTCATTTGAGATGATCTCCATCCTGGCTGTCAGGAGGGCTAAACCCCATGACTCACAGCTCTTAAGGGCATCTACCCTCACAGACAACCCCAGGGAATGAGAAGCTATGATGATTTCTTCTAGGACTGGAGCATCTCACTGAGAATTAATGCCACTTGCCAGCCTGAGCAGTCTTTTCTTTTTTTCTATTGGTACTGCTTCATTCCCCGCCCCCCCCCCCGCCCCCGAAAAAGCTTTGCAAATTTAAGACTATGGTGCAGTGTGGTCTTTATAAACACAAGTGAGTGGAAAAAAATCGCTATATCTTTAGGTTTGTCATAATAACTTGGTATGTGATCCTACATTAAGTGAAGAGTGAGAGAAAGAATTGGCCACATAGCCAGCAACCCATTGTAGACACTGTACCTAATCAGAGCCAGAGATTTGAGGCAAAACATTTTAGTCCTCGGGGCGGGAGTAGGAAGGGGGGCAGGGGAGAGGAGAAAAAGGCTTATTTTTCTTTTTCATAGACTTTAGCCTTCAGTAATAATTGTGTGCTTTGTGACTGTGGTTCAGAGATAGTACCTATCACATTAGAGTTCAATTTTAATATATCTAGAGCTCTTTAATAAGACAGTCTGTTAAGACTAGGGCACTGACTGATTAATAAGTTGGTTCAAGTAGACTTTCATTCGGTTCTCAGGAATAAGTGCTCTGTCTAGTTGATGAATTTCCACACTAAACACAAACGTTGTTATTTGTCATACACTAACTGTTTTAATGGGCCATTCTTCATGATCTTTAAGAACTATCAATTGATCTCTAGAACTCAGATGTCACCCTGCAATCCAGCTATGTTCAAAGAATCTAAGTTTAAGTGAACTACAATATAAAAGAAGTTAAAAAAACACATTAATTTGTTCTAAGGACAGAAATGTATTAAGCCCATTAATGAAGATGTGGACAACAAGCAGTGACTCAAGACTGTTATTTTCCTCCACAGCAGAAATATAGTCAACAATCCAGACAGTTATATCTTCAGATCCTCAGGTTCTAATAAAGGTAAGTCTAAGAATTCTATTTAGACTTTCGGACCATGACATCTTGAACCATCAGAAATAATCTAAATCATCTGGGAGATAAACTCAGTGATTTCATACTTGTAAAACATAAACTCCAGAGGCAGCTTAATTTTCACATTTATCATTTGTGATCATTCTTCCAGTTCCTCCTTGCCTAAAAAACTATATCAAACTCAGATTTCCCTTCAGCAGACTAGAAGGACAAGGCCACTTAATTCAAATAAAACCCAAAATGCTGAGAAATGAAATGAGTTGTTTTTTTTTAAGAGGTTCAGGGCAAACACTTATGTCCAGGAGTACAAAGGGATATGCCTGTTTCTTCATCTGATAGTCTCTGGTGGTGACATTAGCACATCGATGTTTTATGCATTTCATACATAATGCTCCTCGTGATTATAAAATCCGGACTGTAGAGCTGAATTAGGTTTGCTGAGAATGGAATGGGGTGGGAGGAAGAACATGGGCTATTGAGAAAAATCGTCCGTTGCTTTATCTTCTAGGAGATCTGTGGGAGCCTTTCTTTCGGAAAGTGCTCAAAGACAGATCAAATGTGATAATAAAGGTTCACTATCTGAGCAGGTCTGCCCTAGAAATAGTGCTTTAGAAATCTGAGGTGGGAAAGAAAGGCAGCCTGTGCCAGAAACTGATTAAATTTCAGTCATCTATCCAAAGAAGTCCCTAGTTGCTTGTAAAATGCTCCATATAATTACAGTAACTACGGGTTTTAAAGGAATTTACACATTAGCCTTTATCATGGGACTTTCTTTGTGGGTGCATTTCTACTTTAAAATCAATATCTCTAAAATAAACTTTAATAAGATTTATTAATTTTATCTATGTGGACCTTTTAAAAGTCAATATCAAATATCTTTCTCCAGATTCTTCTTGGCATTTGAAGAAGCTTAGATATAATCAAATGTCATGCCCTCTGTATGTTAAACGATCATTGTTCTATGACTTTGCTCTTGTATACAACGCAGCCCGATTTTAAACTTTGAAAGAGTTGTGAATCAATACAAAGACTGTTTAAAATGTGTGGGTCATCCTGATACACGATCTCAGTACTATGGACAAGGCTCATTAGTTGCTTCTTGAGCTATTATCTTGCTCAGTGTTAGATTTGAATAACCCAGGGAAGGAGTTTGACGGCCCCCAGTTGACCCTGCACTATGGTGGCTAAAATCACTTTTTCAAAACATCTATACGCTCTACGAAAAACAAAAAGGCTTTTATAAAGTTGTGTCCCAGAGAACAAGCTTACTATATTTCATTGGAAGTAAAGAGCATTTATAGGATATCACAGCCTTCAAACCTTTTCTTTTTCAAGAGAGACTTGGCACCAACATTTCTTCTCCGTAAACCTCAAAGGGGAAGACTCCCTGCCGACCACAGACTAAATGGCTTCATGTTAGGTGGCTATAATCTTAATCCAAAGAAGAATGAATTTGTATTTTTCATGGAAAGGAAGACTTCTGAGGAAGTCAAATGTTAAGATCTTCACGGATGCCAGAAAAATTCTATCACTAAAGCATAAAGGCAACATCAAATTTTGTTGCCCCCTAGAAATGAACTTGATTTAGTCTTAAATTTTAGATGTTTGTAAGCACAAAACTTAGGCCAACTTCCCATTCTTAACAAAAAAACAAAACAGAACAAAAAATTTTAAAAAGGAAGAAAGAAAGAAAAAGTAGAAATTAAGCTTTAGTACCAGATTAGAAGCTTAACTATGTTTGCTTTTTTCTGTTTTTACCCTCATAATGTCTAGTTTCTTGAACTGTAGCTTCTATGTAATAAATTTGTATACTACCTTGGAAAACTTACTAAAAGGTGAATTTATAATAGTTAAACAGTACATATTGATTAGGCACACCATAAAAATATAATTTAGTAATTAGCCAAGGTAAACATCATATAGTTCCACTTAGATAACATGGAGAGAACAATATTTCAGTATTTGAACATAGCTAACTACCAGGGATAAAGATCACCTCAATTTCAGTATCTGTAACTACCCAACTCAGCAATAAGCTATCTCTAGGCACCGTCCCCTTTTCACATACACAGAAAAAAAAAATGCTATTTGACACTGCATTGACTCAAAACATCAAAGGGTACAGATGTACTTAATTATCATTTTATAGTCTGCCCTTTACCTGGACTATTTGAATAAGGTTTTAATTTCCTTCCTTATTTGCTAGTAAATGACATTTTACATGATTTATAGAGGATCTATCAATCTGTATTAGGATTGGGTCTAGTTGCTTATAATGTAAAACTGAATTAATAGCGGCTAAAACCAGCTAATAGATATATAGATATTGATATAGATATAGATAGATAGATTTTTTTTTTTCATGCAAAGGGAATCTGGAGTTAGTCTGCCCATGAGTAGTATGGTGGTTCCATAGTTACAAGTCACCCATGCTCCTGTTGTCTTTCTACTCTTCCCCCCTGCATACTGGCTTGCTTTCTTTCAGTTTCTCTCCTGTTTGCAAGATAACACTAATACTCTAGCCATTACATTCTTTTTCCAAACACCAGAGAGGGCAAGGGGAAAATGGCCTGCCGGATCATCCTACTGCATTCTTCTCAAAATAGCACCACCACCACATACCCAATGACTCGTATTTATATCTCATTATCCAACCTCATTTTGAAAAGAGGCTGAAAGATAGTTTTGTAGACATACACTCTGCTGTTTCCAACAACATAGGAATTCTCCCACTTAAGAAGAGAAGGGGGATATGTATAAGGTGGGCAGGTAATAGTTCCTTCCATACGGTCTTGAAATTTGGTCCTTTAAACATGCTTTCAAGGTGGCTTGTTTGGGGACCTGTAGCCCCAAATCTAATGCAAACTATTTTTCCAAAAGCCAGATGGAGATTCTGTGAGCTCAGATCCTTTAGCTTCATCTGCCTGCTTGAACAGCATTGTATTGTAGCAGTAAATGTTCCAAATATAAACTGCAACTTGAAGATAATTTGGTTAATCAAACCCGTTCCAACCCCCAACTATATTTTTAGGTATCAACGTATTTTTCACTTGTGAAACGTTGAAGTGATAGGCACCTATGATTTAAGCACCTTTTATTTTCACAGCTTAAGAGAATCAGAGAGAAAAATTGTTGGTTTTACATTATACATGTTTTCATTCTGTTTCCCCTCAAATGCAATATTATTCTAGAAATTACAATCTTCACAGATTGTCATCTGACAACTCCACTGGTGCAGATGTCCTTCTTTGGCTTTTCACATTTCCAATGATTAGTTTTTATTCTGAGTTACGGTGAAATAGAAAAAAGAATTTCATTTTAATTAAATTGCTCATATACAAATGGCCATGTTTTGGTCATCCAAGAAGCTTTTTAGTTTCTAGCCGGTATTTGCCATAAGCTAATGAACTAGAGCATCACAAGATTAAAGACTATTAAAATACGGATTTTTCCTGGCCATGTTTAGCATCTCATCATTATGATGAGGATGACCAAAACTCTCTGAAATATTCTGATGTTTTATAGAAAAAGAAGGTCAGAAGATAATCTCAAATACTGACCCAGTAGAGATTAATTCAAACAGATTTCTAAAAGCATCACATGCCACAGAATGAAGCACATGTCATACACGGGCTGGTCTGTGACATCTGTAGCTGAGAGCCGAAAAAAAGAGAGAGGTCACACATTTTTATGTTAACATGTTTGCACGCCCCCTTGGAGAATATTCCACTGCTGAGGACCACACAAATGATGCAACTCTAATTTGTCTAAATTTAATCCCAGAATAGCTATGACGTCTTATTTGACCAGAGACCAAGAACGTTGTAGGGGGTCATTATCTGGAGAGCTTGGATGTCCTTAGGTCAAATATTATTTTAAACTGGGATACCTTTGAAATTCGGTTAAATTTAGTGGATCTTTCCTCTTACACTGTGCCATTATCACTCAAGTATACACAAGGCGTTAAGCCACAGCATACCTGATCATCACCACCACCTGCTGCCAACAGCTGTATCAGTCAACAACAAATGTATTCTAATCGTGTCCTCGAAAGAACGGTTTCACACCTTTGGAGGCTGACATCTGCGCCATGTAGAAGGGGAAAAAAGTGTGTAAGATCTGTATTTATTATTACTTGCTGTATGCATCTGAGAAAACATGTAAGGGTTGCCCAAAAGATATTCTAAGAACACATGTTAATAATTGTTATTGGTAACCGTTTAAAAGTTTAGCAACATTAGATTAATTTGGTTGATGAGTACATACATGACTGAATCCTACATTTCATGAATGCTGGAACCACATCTCAAACTTATTTGCATGTCCTATAGTGCCTGGCACGGTGTCTGGTAAACTGTAGGCTCTCAATAAATATTTGATGATAATGAGTATTTTACCTTACGTCAACATCAAACCAAAACATCGATTGAAAAGGAGAAGATCTTTGAAATTTAGATCTCTTAACTTCCCCATATTCATTTCTCATTTAATTCCTTTTTAAAAAATCAAGTCGTATGGGACTGCCGTGAATAATAAGAAATACACAGAATGTTAATGACAACAAGTAAGTTACAGAGAGATTTTACATTTGCAAGTAAAATGGATGGTTTGGGAATTAATTCATGTTACTAGTTTGGCTCTGAAATAATGATTAGGTAAATTTTGACCCTTGGTGAGTATGTTATTTTTTCTTTATATTGGGACCATGGTAACCAGGCAATACAAATATAGACAATAACATATCAAGTCACAGACATAATAGAGCAGTGAATAAGTGCTCATCTTTTTCACGATTATTGCCTCTATGTTATATTTATTTTCCCCAAATAATTATTAGCTTTATATAAATAATATACTTTATTCCCTTGCTAGTGGAAAATGATGTTTGACATTAAGGAAAGGTCAGGTATCATGAATGGGAAACCACAATGAGCATTGCCTTTAAGGATTATTGAATTAAGAGGTACATATATTTGACAAAGTATAGAAATCAAATAGCTGCCATGTTAGCAGTGCCCTTTTACATGCCATAGATTTATTGACATTTACTAAATATTAAAAAAAAGTTGAAACTGTGAGTGCTTAGTATGCATTATGATGAAAAACCTAATATCACTTCCCTGAAGATTTCATGACAGCATTCTAACCAGGGTAAATTCACCAAATGACTGGACATCAGATTGGAACATAAATTAAACCGGCCAGCTAATTTTAGAAAATACACGCACAAACAAAAGTAGGTAAGTCACTATGCCAGATAAGTAGTCGCTGTTGACCTGCGAACAAGTGAAATCCCTGTTCCACCCGCATGCACGCATACTTTCCTTGGGCCCCAGTCACGCTGGATAGTTTAGGCTGACAAATGGATTCTGCAAGTCACAAGGGTGCTTACTGTTGTAGACATCATGGTAGCAGCTTTCCAGCTGAAATGAAAAAAAAAAAAAAAGTTCAACTCCACACCTTTCATTTAAGTGCAAAATCACAATGTAGGTTTTACATTCAGAACTATCATGAGAGAAGTCAAAACAATTATTTACATCGAAGGTTCTAGAGTAATTTCTCTCACAACTTCACTTACTTTTCCTTTTTTTTTTTTAAGGTTTTATTTATTTATTTGACAGAGGTCGAGCACAAACAGGGGGAGGCAGGGAGAGAGAGATTCAGGCTCCCCTCTGAGCAGGGAGCCTGACACAAGTCTCAATCCCAGGACCCTGGGATCATGACTTGAGCTAAAGACCGGGACTTAGTTGACCAAGCCACCCAGCGACCCCTATTTTTCTTGATAGATAACATACTTTTTGCCCTACATTCTGGAGTCTCCCATTTAATTAATCAACTCTAATTTGTCTAAATTTAATATTTATTATATCAAATAATTAATATTTGATATAATATAGGAAATAAAGGAAAGTTTTTTGTAGAGATTAGGGGGAAGACGTAAGAATCTTTATAGAGTTTTCATAGACTTTCATATGCCGTTCAAGTTGGATAAGTACTTCATGGGGCCAAATTGATTTGTATTCATCAGATTCGGTGATGTCTATATTCCAAAAGCTTAAAAAAACATTAAATTTCCTCATGAAAATACAATTTAATCCCAGGTAAATGTTTTTGTTTGCCATTACCTGATGGTTACATGACCTTTGAAACTTATACAAGCTTGAAATGTACCAAAAATGTCCAACTTCTCTAAGGAGACATATACTTGAATGCATAACAATAAAGCTTCGTATGCAATATGCTCGACAAGGAATGACAGGTGGAGAAACCAGTGTAACAAAGTAACCAAAGCGCATTTGAGCACATTTGCTTTCAAGTCTCTGCTATATCCTTTCGGACTTGTGAGACCCTGGACAAGTTGCTGCACCTCTCTGAGCTGCAATTTCCCTCAGCCGAATGGAAATCATAGTAACTACTTACAAGTCTTGTGAGTGTTGAACAATATAGCAAATCTGAAGAGCTTAACTCAGCACCTCAGTAATTAAATACAATAAGCACTCAACATTTATAGTAAAAAAATCATTAAAATTCTTACTGTGGTCATGAAGTTGTGACACCATCATGGTGGTGGGCGGCAGTGGGGGTGACCTCCAACTTTCTTTTTTTCCAAGGTATTTTTTACCAAAATAAGTTCAGTAAAATGTGTATAGTAATTTAACCAAACTACAAAATGATTTCACTATCTCTATTTATACAGGAAAATATGAAAACATAAATCCCTTATACTAGATTCTGGTCACGAGAAGAATACACAATACAATATTAGTAACCCCCATCCAATTTTGCCTGGATATGAGTTTTCTTGCAATCCCAGACTCCAGATCTAGCTTTCAGAACAGGATTGAAGAAGCAGCAAATAAGGAACCTTTCCCCATATCTCAGAATAGCAGACAGTTTATAGCACGGACTCTGTAAAGTCTGGGTCTCAGTCTGGTTCCCCCATTGGCCGGCTGTGAGACTGTGCAAGTTGCTCATCCTCCCTGTGTCTTGGGTTCTTCATCTCTAAAAACAATACCTAGATTTCAGTAATCTTGTGAGCATTGATTAGATAATGCATGTAAAGTGCATGTTATAGTTTGTTTTTTTTTAGCATAAAATAAATTCTCAAAAATGTTAGCTGGAATTATTATTATGACCCATGAGCCAGTCTTTCTGCCATACTGGTTTTATTCCTTTTAAACACTGCTAATTTTAGGATGAAAGGTTAGAAAATGACTTACATGTTGCAACCTCCCCAAATTTCACCAGTATTACCATCAGGGGCTTAAAAGAAAAACCAGTTTTAGTTATGATTTTCTGGCCAATACATTGATAAGTTACATGAATACACTTTTCCCGAAAGTCTTACTAAAAAAAAAAAGAAGAAGAAGAAGAAGAAGAAAGAAAGTAGTTTGTTAACATTTAAATGGAGCCATCAATGGATAGTAGGATTTCAAATGACTTTTACTGTATTCCTTTTTTTATACTGCCTATTAACACATTTATTTTCCTAGAATTGGCACTTGTAAAAAAAAATGGTTGTTCACCTCTGCCTGAAGTCATTATCACACATTGATTATCAGTCAACACCTTAGAGGTATTAGCTGCCTGTCAAAGACAGACGGTAAAAATTCTCATAGGTCGGATGTGAGGAGGACAGCGGAAGCTGAGGGGCAAGGAAAAGTGTCTTAGGAAAAGGAAAAGAAAAGTGTCAAGGGTGGCAATTAAAGGAAGTGGATTATGTCAAGGACTGAGACAGGAAAAGCCAAAATATGAACCAAATTGGTTCGAAAGCTTTATAACTGCAGTGATAACAAGACAAAGACACATTAAAAAAAAAAAAATCCTTGCATGTGATTCTGTATTTTTAAAAATGTGGGAGGAATCACTGCATCTGATCCTTACCAAAAAAAAAAAAAGGGGGGGGGGGAGGGGGGAGAGGGGAAGAAAGGAAAGAAAGAAAAGAAAAAAGAAAAGGAAAACCTGTCGAATATCATTATTCCATTTTGCAGATAAAATTGCAAGGCGCAGAATGTGCAAATAATTTAATATCACATAGCCAGAACTGAATCTTGAACCCACAATTTCTGACTTAGTCTAGTGTCTTTCTAGTACACCAACCTGTTTTCATTCATTAGTTACATATACAGATTATCAAAATGAAGTTCATATAACCAATCCTTCACCTCCAAACCAAAAACTGTGATCCTCATTTACAAAAACATATGATTTAGTGTGAGAAATAAAATCCGCATGTACAAAAGAATTTAAGATTGCTTCCATGGAGCCAATGAGCAAATACAGAATTAAATGTAACTTACATGCATGATTCCAGCTACCCCCACACACACTCCTCCTACCTCTATGTTCCCCTAGTATTGGTCATTCAAAATCAATTTTGGAAGAAAGAATGTAATGCAAGCATTTTTCGCCCACAGTCTGTCTCAGTTTTCACGGATTTTGAGATTCCTTCGTTCCTCCATTCTACATTTATTAAATCCTACTAATAGCTACAATCCTGAACCAAGCCCTGGGGCAACAATGTTAAAACAGACACTGCCTGTCCCACTCAGGGAGACTACCAATTCTTAACAATGTTTAGTGGAAAACTATTAGTTCTATAAATAGTACAATTAGTTGGGGTCTAGATCCCAAAATTTCTTAACACTTCCTTCTCTTCAGCAAGTCCCTGTTTCGAGTGAAGCTGCTTTAAGTGTGGCTGTTTGTGAGACAAGAGCGATTGCTATCAGAGTTCCGTTGTGATGACCTTCACTTTATCATTCCTTTCCTTCCTGATTAACGTTCAGCCGACTTGTCACAGTTTCTCCTCTACTGTGCCAATCTGCCGCTTCCAGACCTGTTTCACCTCTCTTTCTTGACTGTAACATTCAGAATCAGATTTCTGAAAATTGTGTGTGCAAGCTGTAATAATGCTCCTTTTTATAAATATGCTGATAAAAATAGGACTGTGACTCTGATACTGACCAAGGATTGGAAAAAGGAATAGTTACACAATATGTTATTGCAACCTCCCTTTTATTTCCCTCTTAATGTTCAGTAGAAATCATTTTCTAGTTTCAAATATTAGCCAGACACACAGCCAGGTGAGACTGTAAATCTTCATGGAGCCAGTCAATTGTATCCGTCTCCTTGATGTTGCATTTGAGTTGGGAATACGTGTTCATTGCCATGGTAATTTTCTTATGCTCATTGCCCAGGTCCCCGAGGGTTGTTAAGATAAAGGACAACTGGACCAATGTATCTATCCATGGCTGTCAATGTACAAGATTATTCTGTAAATACCATAATCCTCAAGAGTGGGGAGAGAACATCCTCATTTAGGGTGTCTCGATGGTCTGATCCTTCTGGAAAGAGTTCATAAACTTTTGCATGTGTCATCCTAGCACCATGAGATCTCTCAGAGAAATACCATTTGTTTTAAACTAGGAAAGACTGAGCCATCCTTTAGTTTCCATGGCTGCTAATATAGTCTTCTTCCAAGTTCACCAATGAGTTATTCCGCTGTTCAGATCTATTTTAAGATTGCTACTGGTCTATAGGATCTGGTTGAAAACAAAATAAAACAACAACAAAAAATTGCTAACAACAGTTACCATACATTTCATACACTAGCATATTCTTTTGTTCAAAGAAATTCTTAGAATATAGGACTGTATCAAATGGTCGTTTCCACCCACTGGAGGTTCTACAATGTGTATTATAAATCTGTGATTCTGCTCAAGTCTTTAGTCAGATAATTTGCAAATGGAGGTCAAAATAGAGCCAGAGTTCTTAAGTCTGTGAAATATGACTCTCAAATTTCAATTCCTATTTTTTTTCCCAGTGGCCTTCTTTAAGTAGGGAAAATATTTAGTTATATGATTATCTAGAAATCATTTACCCTGAAGGAATGTTGACTTCCCACAATTAACTCTCCTCTCAGCATACATCAACAAACTTTTCTTGGTATCTCTTCTAGACTAAGTACTAAGATACTAACTCATAGTACAAGGGTTAATACTACCTGGCAGCTAACTTTGAGTTCATAGTGATAGAAATTAAATGACTTAACTCAGAAAAGGCAAAGAGTGCTCAGGGCGCACAATCACTGATGTTACTTTGGGCTAACTCCACCATAAACCTGGGAATTTAATAACAATAGTTAATTATGTAGCATTCAGCATGCTCGATGCAGAAAAGGCTCTGTATAATTCTACACTGCATCCATAGGAAATTTTGGTATCTCTCTTTTGCAGATGAAGAAATTGAGCCACAGAGTGATTATGTCACTTGGCCAAATTCAGACAACCTCCAAAGGGCAGGGCTAGAAATCGAACCCAGAGAGTTTGACGTCAGCATCAAGCTTCTGACAAGTACATGGGACAGCCTCTCCTTAAACTCTGCTCTTGACCTCTGGGTCTTAAAATGCCCTCTTCTTACTCCTGTTTTGAGAGTTTCAACTCTTTTCTTATTCTTTCATCTCATTACACTATCTTAATGCCTGGAATGTTTTTCTCTGCGTCTTCTTTGTGGCACTAACTTACTTATCCTACAAAATTCAGCTAATAATTTACTCTCTCTCTTAAATCTTTATTCTAATTTGGATGCAGCCTGTGTTGCTATAATACTTGCATGTGTGTGTGTGTGTGTGTGTGTGTGTGTGTGTGTGTGTGTGATAACTGATATTTACTGAGTGTTACTATGGGCCAAGCACTAATGCCTTTCCATGGATTATTTTGTTCCATCTTTGCAACATCACTGTAGGGAAGGCACTCCATTTCACAGAAAGAATACTGAAGTACACCAATAAGCAAGGAATTTGCTTATAACTGTAATTAATCAAATAATGATAACTGAAAAAAATCAGGATTCAGACTCAGCCTGAGTCCACACGCCTTAAGCACCATATCCATCTAGATGCTAAAGACAGGGGCACCTGGGTGGTTCAGTGGGTTAAAGCCTCTGCCTCGGCTTGGGTCATGATCCCAGGGTCTTGAGATCAAGCCCTGCATCAGGCTCTCTGCTCAGCAGGGAGCCTGCTTCCTCCTCTCTCTCTCTCTCTGCCTGCCTCTCTGCCTACTTGTAATCTCTGCCTGTCAAATAAATAAATAAAATCTTAAAAAAAAAAAATAGATGCGACAGACAGACAGACACACACACACACACACACACACACACACACATGCATAACTATAATCATACTACTTGCTATATTGGTTTCTCACCTGTACTGAAAGCACCCGAGAGTCAGAGTGATAACAAATTTGACTTCATCTCCCCAGTTCCTCCCAGGGTGCATAGCAAATAAATATAGCTAGAAAATTTTACTGTTTTAAGTTTTTCTGATTCTTTCCTATTGGTTCCCTCCTTTTTTCCTTTACTCCCTCACCTGATACCTAGTTCCCGGGGCTTCAGTTCTTAGAAGGGCTTCTCACCTAGGTGAGCCTCACTGCTGTTGCTGTAGGTCCCACCTGTATCTTGTGATTCCCTAATTCCCAGTACCATTACTGAGGTCTCCCAGTATTTGTCTTTCTTCCTACCTTCATACACGCTCACCCTTCACCTGGGATGCCTTTCCTTCCTTTCTCTGACTGGCAAACCATAAGTTCTTCTGAATTCAGCTTAACCTTGAGCTTCGTTGGGTTCAGGTGCTCTTTTCTGCTTTTTTGTATTCATGTTTCTATGATAGCGGGACTCATGATTTGCACCGTGTTACAATTCTGTGTTTACCTGGATCTCTTCCCCCTAGAAGACTACAGAAAGGAACTTATTCATTTCAGTACCCAGGCCTAGAAGAATGGATCATGTAAAGTGTGCTCAAAAACATCATGTAGTAAATGAATAAATGCGAAATCTGGAGAAGATACTTTGAATAACATTATCTTTATAAGAGGTCTCTTTCATTGGAAAGTTATGTGTTACTGTTCTGTCATTTTCTAATGAAAGTAATTTGAAGATGTGGTCACCAACAAATAATATGTTATTAACTCTTATTTCAAAATATAGATTTAATGTAACAAGATTGATATTTTATTCCATCTTTTTCTTGCTTTTTCAGTATATAATTAATGATAGGAGTACACATTCACCTTACTGCTACTATACAAGCCTCTGCTTTTTGAAGAGTCAAAATCCTTTTGCCCAACTTCTGCTTGGGTCACAAGTCCACATCAATGCTTCTGGTACAGAAGCAATCTTTTCTCTCTTCTAGGGTACAGGGTCATCTGATTGGGCTTTCCATGGTCCTGGATGAATAGGAAGGGAATTAAATGGCAGTGTCAAAGGAAATTACTCATTCTAAGAAGGATTCACACATTATCTATGCCCAAACCATCTCTGACACTCATTTATGATTAAAATTAAAAAAGAAGAAGAAGAAGAAGAGGCAGTTTGGCAGTATTTCTATGACAATAAAAATGTGAAGACCAAATTAAATTGATGGTGTAAGTCTGTGGCACAACAGATAAGAAAGTGTTTTTCTCAGTGGTATTTTAGAATTTAGAGACATACGGGGGGTGGGGGGGAAGGAGAGGAAATGTGTGCCCCAGTGTGAGAAGGTCTATACAGAACTTCATTCTAGAACAAATCTTATTTAGGTTGATGTCTGATAAGTTCAAATCATCCAGCATTCTTTTCATGGGAAGTTTTTAAGGAGCAAAGGTCTTTTTAAATAAAATCCTAAAGGTCTTAAAGGTGAAAACGTCTTCCCAACAAGCTCATTATTCACCTTGTCAATAAGCACATATTATTCTACTTATTTTTATTTTTAACATAGTTCTAAGCATCTGTTTGAAACCTCTTTACGTTTTTAAGCTCATGGGTGGGTACAACAATTGGTGAAAAAAATAATAATTTCTTGATAATGTATCCCTGGAATAACATGGAGCTGAGGTAAAATGCCTATTTTAAGATATTCCAACATTATGCATCCTGACTTAAAATTGTATTCAATCCTATGTCCATAAAAGAAACAAAATTAAAATGTTAGATTTAACAGGAAACTCAAATTGATTCTTTTAAGAGTAAAAATGGTTTGTTTGTTTTTTTTTTTTTTTGAAAGGTTATGGGACTGTTTTAGTTCCTGGAATAAATACAGCAGCAAAGAGACTTTAAATGAGAGAGGCGCCTAGATTTATTTAAAAGACATGTCATCTCTTTGGCCTCTTCACACGGGGCAGAAAGAACAAAAATGATTTATCAGCCGGGCGATTTGCCTTTTAGAAAAAGGCATTTGTTTCTTATATAGGATTTGTTTCTTATATAGGCCTATTTTTATGCTTTTATTTCATGGACTGGCATTTCAACACTTAAATGCCTTTTGCTTCAAACATCAGTTTTCTCTACCAACTGAGCATTTATATTCTCTTTATAAAAGCAGGTTCTTTTCAGGTTTGAAGTAACAGTTTACTATTTATTTTATTCTGATTCTTAAGCATTTTAATGGAAGTGATGCTTCTGTTACTTTCATGTGATCACATTACTGGATGATCCTATATTTCTATAAAAATACATTTGTAGAGCTCACTGGGAGTTATATACATTTATGTATCCATTATGTAACTATCTGCTAAAACCCTTCAAAACTTGGAGAATTAGTACCAATCACTGTGATAAACGTTAGTAATTGTATCTTTGTTGGATCAAAATTTAAACTAAAATAAACATGTGTCCAAATTTTACAATTTTACATTTTCCTGTAGAAAGTATGAATTGCATGAAAACTAGTTACTTCTTAAGGAAAAAATAGAAGAGCAGTGGTTAATGTTGGTTAGGCAAATGCGTTCCCCTCAGACTGGGTTGCCTACGTGGTGAAAGTCTGATTTCTTGGACACAGAACTTGAGAAACAAAGGTTGCTTTACACCTCACTGCAGGTCTGAAATTATAATATACCAAGCATAAGGACTTTAGAATAGATAATTTTAATAACAACCAAAATGTCCTACAGTTTTCCCCCTATTAAAATTATAAGGGCACCTGGGTGGCTCAGTGGGTTAAGCCTCAGATCATGACTCAGGTCATGATCTCAGGGTCCTGGAATCGAGCCCCCCAGACTCTCTGTTCAGCAGGGACCCTGCTTCCTCCTCTCTCTCTCTCTCTGCCTACCGTTCTGCCCACTTGTGATCTCTGTCTGTCAAATAAATAAATAAACTCTTTAAAATTCTCATTATAAATGCCCAAATTAATCCACTAAAAAATCGCTTAAATGCCCATATATTATAGATCCTATGTTAAGAGTCTATAGAAATTACAACAAATAGTGAGAAACATGGAGTTACACTGGGATTGATCAAACCAAATTAGATCTATATTCTAATTTATCACATGGCTTTCAACAATTTTCTGTTTATTTTGTGATGGTTTTGAAAGACACTGATTGGCCTTATCTGAATTTAGCTATTCTACTAACTGATATCAAGCTATGCCTTCCCTGTGATTCATGGATCAAGTCACCATTTTACAGCAAATGATGGCTTGAAAGTTTCCATTTGGCTATTTGGATATAATTTTAGATAGATGTCAGTAGAAATCAAATATACTTGAGTCAACCCCTTCATCCAGGCTTTAAAAAAAAAAAAGGCCCTGAAGTAATCTAATAAATTTTAATTTTCCATTTAGTAACTTTATTTTTCCTAATTGAATTCTTAATGCATGTGTTAAGTTTTAGTGTCTTATTTTATCTTCATAACAGCCTAAGGGAGCCAGTATTATTGTCCCCCACCCTACTGATGAAAAAAAATCAAGGTCCACAATGTTAGCCAAATTGCCTCCTGACATACAGTAAGTACGTTGTGTAATTTAGATTTGAGCTTAGTTCTTTCCGTTTGCAAAGTCTGGATCTTTATCACAACATCAGTGTTTTCCCAATTGTACTCTGTTTTTCTAGAAATGTTAACAAGTAGCAAGTAAACAAGTAAAATGCAAGTAACATTATTTTTCCTTAAAATAAGAGAAAATTAAAGTATATGTAAAGAAAATAATAACTACACTTATTTGACATTATCATACAATAATCTTCCTTTAGTAATAAAATATTTGCTATAGTTTTAAGTGTATACAATAATTTTTTTAAAGATTTATTTATTTTTTTGACAGAGAGAGAGAGAGAGAGAGAGAACACAAGCAGGCAGAATAGCAGGCAGAGGGAGAAGGAGAAGCAGGCTTCCCGCTGGGCAGGGAGCCCTTCACGGGGCTTGATCCCACGGCACTGGGATCCTGACCTGAGCTGAAGGCAGATGCTTAATGACGAAGCCACCCAGATGCCCCTACATTAATATTTTTTTAAGCCAGTAAGAGATTAAGAAAATTCAGAACTATAGTTTCTCCATGTCTTAGCTTAGGCTGCTATAATAAAATAGTATAGACTGGGCAGCTTAAACAGCAAACATTTTATTCTTTATAGCTGTAGAAGCTAAGAAGTCCAAGATGAAGAGGGGCTAGAAAATTCTGTTCTTGGCAAGGGCACTCTTCCCGGCTTGCATATGGCTGCCTTCTCGCCTGATCTTCACGTGGTGGAGACAGTAAGCTGTGGTAGCTCTTTTTTTTCTTTACAAGGGCACTAACACCATCATGGCAGCTCTACCCTCATAATCACGTCTAAACCTAATCACTTCTCAGACACCTTATCTCCTAATACCTTCACACTTAGGGTTAGGGCTTCAACAGATGAATCTGTGGAGGATGCAAACATTCATTCCATAGTGCCTCAGGTAGAAAATTATTACATGGTATTTTAAGGAAGTAAGACACAAAAAAAAGTGTAAATGGTTGTCAATTGTCTAGTTTTGGGGTTTAATGACAAATGACAAAGAAAAGTAAAAGATAAATAAATAAATGAAGGATGTGCATGGACCAGTGATGGGGGTGAGCCAAGAGTTACAATTTGTGTGATTTATGATTGATCCAATTTTGGGTGCCTAAAGTGAGGAAGGTTGTAGGGAAGAGAAAGAAAAAGAGAGGAAAACAATTTTTGCCATATTGAGAAACCCAGTATTTAAATGGGACATCATCTGATTGACAAAAGGATGGTGTGGTTCAGTGTCTACATTTAAGCTTAGGCAACCTTAATCAACTAACCTCCATGCTCATAATGGACTATGCTTTGTAATTTGTCTTCTAACTTTAATAAGTATTTTGGATTGTTAATTTTTTGTCCTATGTTAATTATATAACAAATGTTTCCCATGAATTCATGATTGGTAGAATATTTTAAATGAAAAGAATATTTGTGTCTGAATCAAATAATGAAAATTGGAACAAGTCAAAATACAAATCAGCAAATTCAGCTTTTAAGTTCTCAGAAATCATAAAGCGATTTTTCTACATGAAACAATTATTTTTGAAGCATCCAAATTCACTGTGCAGATCATGTAATTAGTGATTTTCTTTCCTTAACACTCGGTACTCATATCAAACAGCTAAATGATATTTTTGCAGTCTTTTTCTCATTAAAAAAAGATCATTTTTTCCCTGCATGTAAAATTTTCCCCAAAAATGCAAAATTAATTATGCTTTCTTTTTTATCTTATCCTTTTTTAAAAAAAGATTTACTTATTTAATTTTGTGAGAGAGAGACAGAGAGGGAGCACAGGGGGGAGGAGCAGAGGGAGAAGGAGAGAGAGAATCTCAAGCAGAGTTGGTGCTGAGGGCAGAGCCCACGCTGGGTCTGGATTTCAGAGCCCCAGATCAGGACCTGAGCTGAAAATAGGAGTCCAACGACTGTACCACCCAGGTACCCCGTTTTTATCTTATCTTGATAAGATTTGTTCTTTTAGTCTTAAGAAAATATGATGGATTTTTTTATGTTTCACTGAACATTTATGGCTAATACAAAGTTCGTGTGATTATGAGTTATCTATTGCTGTGTAACAAATTATCTTAAGACATAGGGCTTATAACCACAATAAACATTTTTGTATTTCACAAGGTTTATGTATCAGGAATCTGGGAGTGGCTTAGCTGGGTGATTCTGACTCAGTCTCTCTCACAGGGTTGCTGTCAAGCTGTTCAATCGGCTTTCCTTTTTTTTAAGATTGTATTTATTCAGAGAAGGGAAGCAGGCTCCCCACTGAGCAGAGAGCCCAATGTGGGGCTCCCTCCCAGGACCCTGGGATCATGACCTGAGCTGAAGACAGAGGCTTAATCCACTGAGCCACCCAGGCGCTCCAATAATGCAAACTATATTTAAAAGTGTGTTGTATCCATAGCTGTCACATTATCTGTCACATCAAAAAAAAAAAAAAAAAAAAAATTGAGGAAGCGTTTTCCAGTATTTGAAAACTACTAATTCAGCAGAGAAGTCATACATGCTCTTCATGAACAAGTGAAGTTTAAGCTTAAGTGTTTATTTTTCTGCTTTTGTTTTAGTCATTGATGTAAACAAAAATATCAACCAGCATCCATTTCAAAACTATACTCATTAATCAATGAGTGATTTCTTTGCTGAATTGACTACTGATCAGTTTATCCAAAGTCTGATTTTGTAAGTCTTGTTAGAAATAAATTACAAAAACTGATATTAAAATTTGCAAGAAATAGGACTAGCTGATCATGCTGAAATGTAGGGATGTAGAGTTTATAATAAAGACGATTATATATTTTTATTATTGGTAAAATTGTATACCATAAGTTCGTTCTTTCTTTCTTTCTTTCTTTCTTTTCTCTTTCTTTTTAATTGACAGAGAGACAGAGAGCACAGGCAGGGGGAGCAACAGGCAGAGGGAGAGGGAGAAGCACCCTCCCTGCTCAGAACCCTGGGATCAGGACCTGAGCTAAAGGCAGATGCTTAACCGACTGAGTTACCCAGGCGCCCCTAATACTATAAATCTTTGTAAGAAACTAATGTGGGTATATGCACCTACTGAAATAAAGATACCTGAAATAAAGATACCTGAAAATTTCCTTTTCAGAGAACAGGAAAGCATTTACCAGCATACCATTTTGCTGATTGAGCTTCCACTGCAGCTTGCTCACTAGGCTGGGAAGTCAATGCTGCTTGTTAACATGACGTCCTGCTCCTCGTCATGTGGCCTCTCCACAGGGCTGCTCAACATGGCTTCTGACTTCCACCAGAGCGAGGGAAGCAGGAGAGGCGGAACCAGATGGAAACTACCCTTCTCACGACCTACCCTTAGCACTCACGTGGCATCTTCTCTCTCGTGAAACAAACCTAAATTTAGGTCTGTTCTCAGAGATCGTTCAGGTAGATGTAAGTCACTGCTATTGATAGATCGGATGTCTGTGTCCACCGCCACCCATACCTTCAGATGTTGAAGACTTACCCCACAGTGTGAAGGCAATAGGAGATGAGGACTTTGGAGGCACTTAGGGTAGAGATTTATTAAAAAGTCTGAAGCCTAATAAAAGAGGTTCCCTGGCCATTTCTTTCACATGAGGCTGTAGTAAAAGGATGGCCAGCCATGAACCAGACTCCAAATCTCCCTGTGCTTTGATCTCAGACTTCTCAGCTGCCGAAACTGTGAGAAATGAATTTCTGTTGTTTATAAGTCCCCCAGTTTACGGTACTTTTACTATAGCAGCCCAAACACTAAGTCTGTCACTAAGCCGCGACCCCAACCAAGGTAAGGAGGAAAATCTCTCTCTCAGTCTTTTCCAAGATGATATACTTAATCTCAACAATAGCTGCCAGATTCCATCAATGCATAATGGTTTTTAAAGAACCACACTTTGGCCCAGTAGGTTCTGAAAGCCATGCATCCCCCTAAATCATCCAGTCTATCCGTATCCCCACAATCCCCCTTCCAGAAGTAAGGGGAAGACTAATAGTATTTTGCTAGAATATCGGAAAGAGAAATGATAAGTAAATTACCCATTAATGCCAGGATGAAAAATACATATACGGAACAATGTTCTCTTTATAAATATTAATGTCAGAGAATCTGTACAGCACCTGGAAAATTTAGGTGATCTGCTTTTGGCCTACTAGCCATAACTGTCCTAGATTTAGAATTATTTAATAAAAAAGTAAGAAAGAGAGGGAAAGGCAGAAAGGAAGATAGGAAGGAAGAAACTGTAAAATGATGTAAAATTCAATGCTTAAGGAATTTTTAATTATATTCTAAAATTTGTTAGTAAAAATCTGATATTCAATTGAGATTATGAAGTTTGGAATATTCATTATATATTCTATTCACTTACCTAAGTACCACTTCAAAGGATTTGAGCTTTTGTTGGATCTGATCTTGGATTCTGAATTTTATGAATAAATAATTTTTTATAGTTCTAGCCTCTATTGTTTCACATTTGATTTTCTGTGACAAGATATAATACAGCAACAGTAATACTTTGCTTTTCCATAACAATTTCTGCAGCAAGTTTATAAAAGTATTGTCTGTTAACCCAAAGCTAAATTGCATGCTGAGAAATGTGACAGGTATTTGGGGGTGGGGAGGTAAAAGGGGATGGAGTGGGAGATACTTACCTGGGAATATAATGCTTCTTACTCAGGCTTGCAAAATATCTGCAAAATAAAACGTATCCATCATATTTATGTAGAAATAGGTCACAGTCCCATTTTTGCAGTTCTAATCCTTTTGACTAGTATAAACACCATTCCACATTTGTGGCATTACAATGTCATAATCAGAAGAACAATTTGGCCATCTTTACTTCAGGGCTATGATCTTCATTCAAATGCTATGTACTTCACATTCCAGATTCGATGACCACAGCATCAGAGACTGCCGTGGACTGAATTTTGTCCCCCTAAAATTCGTATGTTGAAGATCTATTCCCCAGTGTGACTGTATCTGGTGATAGGCCCTTTTGGAGAGAATTAAGTTTAAATGAGGTCATAAGGCTCTGTAATCCAGTTGGAAGGACTGTGGTTGATAATGAGAGCATGAAACCTCTCCCCGCCTCCTTCCTCCTCTCTTCCTGCTATATGAACACACAGCTCCAAAGCAGCATCTGCAAACCAGGAGGTCTCACCATAAACCAAACAGACCAGCACCTTGATATCAGACTTTACAACCTCTAGAACTGTGAGAAATTTCTGCTGTTTAAGCCACCCAGTCTCTGGTCTTCTGTTGTGGCAGGCTGAGGAGACCAAGGCAGATGTTGTCTTGAGAAGCGGGGTGTTGTTATAACGTATCTAAAAATGTGGAACTGGCTTTAGAACAGGATAGTGAGGAGAGGCTGGAAGAGTTTCGAGGCACATGCCTGAAAAACCCGAGATGTCTATGAAGGGACTGTTGGTAGGAAAATGATATTGAATATGAGATGAAGGAAAAGAAGAGAGCTGGAGGAAAAACTTTCCTATACTTAGAGAATGCGGGCATAATCAGAAACAGAATGTTGGTAGAAATATGCACCCTAATGGCCACTCCGGTGAGGTTTCCGATGGAAATGAGGAACAGGTGATTGGAAACGGGATGGTTGGTTATTGGAAGCGTGATCCTTGTTACAGAATGTCAGAGGACCTGACTGAATCGTGTTCTAGAATTTCAGGGGCAGTCAACCATGAGAGTGGTGAAGTTGAATATTTAGCAGAGGCGCTTTCTAGGTAAAGAATTGAAGCTGAATCCTGAGTTCTCTGTACTGCTTATAGTAAAATGCAAGAAGAGAAAGACAAATTGAAGGAGGACTTGGTAAGCAAAAGGAACCGTAACTTGGGAGATTTGGAAAATTCTCAACTCATCCATATTGCGAAAAGCAGAGAAAGTTTGTTCTCCGTTTTCTCCCTCTTCTCATTTGTTCTCATTTTCTCACTTAGTGCTGAAGAAAGCACTGAGGGGTGAGGCTGGGACACCTGGGTGGCTCAGTCCAGTAAGGGTCTGCCTCAACTTAGGTCATGATCTCAGGGTCCTGGGATCAAGGTCTACCTCAGGCTCCCTTCTCAGTGGGGAATCCGCTTCTTCCTCTGCCTCTGCTGCTTCTCTCCCTCTGTCAAATAAATAAATAAAACCTTTAAAGAAAAAAAAGAGAGAACACCAAGTGTGTGGCTGAACGACCAATGAGATACAGAGGTCGTGAGTGCCAGTCATGACTTGCACCTGTCTGAGCAGAAGCCAGAAATAGAGATTAGACCAAGAGAACCACTGCAAGTCAGAAATAAAGGGCACCGAGAAAGCAGGACGAAATGCAGGAAGGCTTTTGGACTTCAGGATTCTCTAGGACCAGACCACAGGGCTATTTGTCTGCAAAACGTTCTGACTCTCCCACCACTGAACCTAAGTCTAACAGATTTTACCTTCTTCTGTAGCTAAGATTCTCACACACACATACACACACACACCCCCCCCACCACCGCTACCAAACACACACTCACCACTGACTTAGTTCAGCTACTCTTGGTGTTTTACAACAGGATTGGGACAGGCATATCCTGGGGGACTGCAATGTTTCTAAGCGCTATGCAGCCCCTGACTTCATCAAAGTCGTCCCTACTTCACCTCCGCTCCACTTCTCTGACCCTCCAAAGCACAATTGGTCTGCTAGGTCTAGAGCAAAGGCAACTTGATTCAAAACTTGCTATGATTTCCCTAAGCCTGACTAAAAGAAGCACGGAGTGAGATGCCAGTTCTTGAGTGGGAGAGCCAGATTTTAGAAATGTCAAAAAAGGGAAGAAAGCCCAAGAACAAGTTAACAACAAAAACAGCCACAACTAAAAGGGTGCACGGTGAATATCTTTTGAAGACTATACTTTGTCGCTGTTATTAAAAAAATAAAAAGTTTTTATTTTTACTTTCATGTTTTAGAAAGATTTTATTTATTTATTTGACAGAGAGAGATCACAAGTAGGCAGAGAGGCAGGCAGAGAGAGAGGGAAAAGTGGGCTCCCCGCCAAGCAGAGAGCCCCATGTGGGGCTCGATCCCAGGACTGTGAGATCATGACCTGAGCCGAAGGCAGAGGCTGAACCCACTGAGCCACCCAGGTGCCCCCCAAAATAAAAATTTTTAAGTGAGGACAGTACGAAATTTGCAGTGGCCTAACCAAGCCTTTCCAGAAACAGTAAACAATTACATTATATAAACCAACCGTCTGAGCAGAAATGATAATTAAAGTAATGCATCTGTATGCTTCATTGATTTATGAATTTGTTTAATGATTCTTGTTCCGAGTAGCAAAAACTATTATGCATTCACTGATTTTTAAAGGCAATGTATAACTGTGTGACCTTTTGTTGCATCAAGGGAAGTAATATGCAGTAATATTCCGAGAGATTCAAACAGTCACACTGATTTTTGATTACATGTTAACCCATATATATTTTTTTTCTTCATTGAAAAAAGTTTTATGAGTGTATATTCATAACTATTGATTGTTTTGGAAAGAATCATGGCACCCGAGCAAAATTGCCTCCCGATAGCGAGGGTTAGGCTTAAATCAATGCGAGCGAAACCATGAACCATGGTGGGGAGCTTGGCGCCAGGCTCTCCCACAGGCCTCACTCCACAGCCACTAAAGAGGTGTCTGTTTGTAACCAGATGCTGCTGGACAAAGGCCGTGATGGGTGGTTGTTCTTATCAGGGAATGTCTTTGTTTATATGACGGTTCAGTCACACGCTGATCTTTCTATTCATGTCTTGCAGTGTAAACTTCCCTGTTTGTTTTCACTTCTTTTTAACCTAGTTGCCAGAGAAGCTTAGCACATAGCTAACCCAAGAACCAGGGATAAGTCAGGACAAGAATGACAGGAGAGTAGGGATGATGTTAGTGCTCTGAATTTTGAACTCTTGAAAAGCTTCCATCTCTCACATTCTGTGTGTGTGTGTGTGTGTGTGTGTGTGTGTGTGTTTCACACACTTTCTCTCCTCGGTATCTTTCCTTGCACCAGTGTCTCCAAAAAAATGCAAAGAAAGAGACGCTAAAGAGGGACATGCTTTGCAAGCTGCACACACGCACACCAGCTTTCGCTCATTCAGGAAAGCCAAGCACTCTCTCGTCAGCATGGCCATGCTTGACTGGAAGCAGATACAAGGAAACTATAGAAACAGCCAATTTGCCATATCAGATAAAACCGCACATTTATCTATTTCTGTACCTTGCCTCTGGGAGTGACCAGTTTCTGATGTTTCATAAAAAGGTGGAGGGGGGAATCAAACAAAAGAAATAAATACTTTCTGAAAACACTCTTTAGACACTCGTTCCCTAGTCAGGATAGCGCCTTATAATCTTCTATTCTCCTACTCTTTTATTTTGTTCCCCTGCAACCTTCCTGTCCATATTAAATTTAAAATAATTATTATAAATATCAATTATTTCATGAAATATTTAGGCAACCTTACAATTAATTATGCAGCTTTCTTTTGTTCCTCTTGTGTTGAGCTTTACTTCTATTGAAAGCTGATTGTGTTTTTAGGAATCAATTTCTAAGAAAAACATATTAAGTGGTAAATAACTCACTTTGATTTTGCTAGTGCACGCATATAATTTTGCCACACACTTTCTCATAGGATGGACTGAAATGATGCACTGTTTACCTTACCTGAGAATGTTCTGACAAAAATACAAGTGCTTATTGCTATCAGAAATTTGCATGAGACAGGGTCTGAAGATGTGTGACATCTATTCAAATAAATATTTGTAAGACATTTTTCCCTGTGAGCCAAAATTAAATTGGATCTTCAAGAATTTCAGGAAAAACTACCAAAAATTACTTTGGAGGCAATTTAAAAAGAATTGCCAAGATTTGAATCTAAAGAATAATCAGTAAAGAAGCTAATGTAACAACATCAAATATTGAAGAAAGCCGCTGCCAATACTTAAGAATTTCTTTTGTTAACTCTAAGACAGTTTGGACTTCATTAACAGAATTTGGGGCCAGACTGCGTGGAAATACAAAGAAAGCAAGGGAGCATATCTACCTAAGTAATATCTTTCAGTGGCAAAATTTAATAACAGTAAAACTGGTTTATGATATCTGACAGTGTTTATGCCTCACATCTCAATTTTGAAAATTTTAGGTGTTTCACAGATAAGTGTTTGTTCACACACGTATGTGTCTCTTGATTGTGATGATACATTGCACAATATGACTTAGTGTTGATTTTATAACATTAGCATGGATTTTCTATCAGCAGCTCTCTGATCATGGAAAGAAAAAATTTGCTCATTTTTATTGACTTGTGACTGACTCAAAAGGATGGCTCTAAATAACAATGTCCATCATCTTTTCATTGATTTTTGTGATTAAGTACAAAATTACAAAAATAAAAATATTTTAAATCTGGGACATATTTCCCACTAGATTATGACAATTTAAAGCTTGCTCAAAATTTGACCCGAAATTATTTGACAGTGTCCCTTTAAGCCTTTTAAGGGTCACTTAGCATTTCCATTACAAATCTCGACTTTCAGAGGTTTAAAACTTGGCAGTTTAAAGTTGCAGGAGTCTGGAACTTATACAAGTTGTCAGAACAGATGTTTTTTATTTATTTGAGATTTTTTTTCTTTTTACCCTTTCTTTTCTTTCCTGATGCACTGAAAGGGTTTCTAAAACTATTGATACCTTCCAAAGTACACAAAAACTAAAACCTTTAAACTTTTTATTTTCCTGCATCAGAGCCATCAATATTTTTATTTAAAAATATGATAAGATGAAGGAATCTGCTCCCCACACCATGATGAAAGTAAGCCCACCAGATTCCAGAATTATTTATATGTATTATGATAAAGATTAGAAATAAAAATGAATTTTAAAGACCAATGATAGTAACAATCCAGTGATATTAAACCCAACGATGAAATCCCACTGAATGGACAAGGTATTTGACAAATGCACAAAGAAAAAAAATGAGCTCAGATTAATTGTGGGAAAGTCTTTGATGTCCTTTACCCAGCGTGTAAAACCTTCAAGTCGGTGGAAGGAGGGCTGAATCCTAGAGGAAAGGTACTGAGTGTTCAGAATCAAGTTCAAGTCAAATAATGTTTTTAGTGATTACATTTTCTGTCAAAAAAAAAAAAAAAAGGGTTCCTCTTATCGACTGCACTTGCTTTTTAAGAACCTGAATGACTACATAGGTGACAAAGTTATAAACCCCTTCAAATAACTGACAAGTGTCTAAGTCAGTTTAAAAAGATTAAGAGTGGCTCCCTTGTTGTGAAATTATACAAAAGTGCCATTTCACTTTTGAAGCAATTTGAAAGCCATTCATTTCAGTGGCAGGTAGCCAAAACACAAAAGCCAGAGAATGGCAGCAGAGATGTCACAGGCAAACACACGTCTTTTCCAAAGGCTTGTGCTGCCTGTAACCTCAAAGGCACAGCCTCAATAGGTTGCATAGACAAAAGAGTCGCAGCGAAGATCGGCGCTAAGTGCACGCATGTGTCCCGGGTTCTGGCTTGTCCTGATTCACTTTCACCTATCACCATTTCTTAACTGAACTCTTGAGCCTGGTGCCCCACTGTGGGTGCCTGGATGTCCATGTGAAGTTGCTGGCCACAGAGTAGAATTTGCACCATCGCAAATACCTGATGGGCAAAGTCTCAGTACCCCCGTGAACTTGCTGGTGACCACACCTGGCATTTCCGGTGCTGAAATTTTCTTGCAGTGTATTGACCTCCAGCCTATCCACCGGAAGGACACAACACCTAGCAAAATCCCCACAAGTCATATTCCTCCTCTCCACTTATAGCTGAGGTACAACAAGCTTAAGCCCTACCCGTTAAAAACTTGAGTTTGAACAGCCTAAATACTATGAAGAATGGTTTAAGTTGTCGGTCAGGCACTGTGCTAGTTAGGGAGATGCCAGGGAATACCAGAACTCCCAGTGGGGGTAGGCCAGACAAACTAATCTTGGAAAACTTGAAAAATTTTGTTGGACTTCATAGTAATAAACTCTTTTTTTTTTTTAAGATTTTATTTATTTATTTTATTTTACAGAGAAAGAGCACAATTAGGGGGAGCGGGAAGCAGAGGGAGAGGGAGAAGTAGGTTTCTTGCAGCCTGAAGCGGGGCTTGATCCCAGGACCCTGGGATCATGACCTGAGCCAAAGGCAGCTGCTAACCAATGGAGCCACCCAGGTGCCCCAATAATTTAAATTCTTAAAGCCAATGGTGATTAAATAGTGTTGTGTGTTACTATTGTATGCGCTTCCATCCAATGGAAGATGTTCCATGTGAGAAAACAGGGGTGTTTTTAAAGCTCCTTTGGTTCATCTTATGCACTTGTCTAGTTCATAAGCATTTCTTTTAGTCTTCTAGGTACTTGCACTGTAGAAAGGAGAAATACATCCAATTTAGTAGAATTAAAGAAGCAGCCGTGGAAGTGAAGGGAAAGAGTATTTACATTTGACTGGTTAAGTCAAAAAAGACTTCAAAAATGAGATGACTTTTGAATTAGTATTGACTAGGAGTAAAAGGGCTTAGGTAAACAAATCAGGTTAGGGAGTGGGATAGAAAGATAAACAGATGTTTTTAGAATATTCAGAGATAATAGTGGTGGAACTTAAATTCAATGTTGGGGGCTGCAAAGTAGGTTGGAAAAATTATTGATAGCCAAAGTGTAATGATTGCTTACTACATAGAGGACAATATTGCGTGTATGAGGGTGGGGGTGTGTGCGTGTGAATTAATCATCTCAAGAACCTGATGGCTGGATGCTCTTATTAACCTCACTTTAGTTACCAGAATTTGTATCCAGGTAGTCTCTCTGCCAGACCCTTGCACTCGGGGACCACCCATACAGCTAATAGCAATACTTGAGATGAGACTGCCAGGGAAGGATGTGAGAGCATCATGGGCCTTGTTTGGCATGATGGCAAGTTTAAACTGGGTCCATTTATTCTATAAATACTAGGGAGACTTTGAATATTTCTGAGCAGGTGAATATCATGATCAGATTTGTTATCCAATTTACAAGGACAAATTGATGAGCACGTTTGGAAGGAGAGGGGCCATAGTCCAGGTTAGAGGTTCTGATGTGGGCCACTGGACACATTTGAATTTAGAAAGATGCAGATTCTTGGGCTCCACATCACACCTACAAATGACCATTTCTGGAATGATGAGAACCTTCATAAGTGAAGCAGGAAGAACATTAGAGAAAGGGAAGTGAATTTGCAAAGAAATATGTGAAAGAAGATTTAATGGGACGTGATGATTGATTGGAGGCGGAAAGGTGAAGAGAGGACGCCAGGTTGACGCCAAGGTTGGTGCCTAAAGGCTGGCTTAGGCAACACTGCCTTCAAACAATCATATCAAACATACATAACAAACAAGCGTAATCAATAAGAGAAAGAAAAGGAGGGATGTGCTGCATTTAAAATGGCTTTGGAATGACAGTGTGAACGTGTGGAGGATGCTGTGGTTCTGGCGCTCCCAAGAGAAACTTTGGATAAAGTTACAGATGAGCATTGGGTAGTTAAAACCATCATGAAAGGAAGAATATGTCCCAGGCTAAAATATGTGGAGTAGGAGAAAAGGGCCAAACATGCGCCCATGTAGCATTTAATGCATGAGTATAAAAAGAGTAATCTGAGAACGAGTGTTGGAAGAGTTGTAGGGGTGAAAGGGGGAGAAATAGCACCAAAGAAAGATGGAATGTGGAAGATAACATGATGGGAAAGGGACTTTGGAGACCAGCAGACAGGATTCGAACTTATGGGGCAAATATTATGAGCCAGGCACTGTGTATTTCCACACATTATTTCATGTACTCTTCACAAATAGCCCTAAAGGGAAACTACAGGTGCCAGTCTTTTTTTTTTTTAATAAATATTTTATTTATTTATTTCACAGAGAGAACAAGCAGGGGAAGTGGCGGGCAGAGGGAGAGGGAGAGGAAGAAACAGATTTCCCACTGAGCAGGGAAGCCAATGCAAGACTCGATCCCAGGACCCTGGGATCATGACCTGAGCTGAAGGCAGACAGTTAACCAACGGAGCCATTCAGGCACCCCTACAATTGCCAGTCTTACCTTTCTAACAGGGGAAATAAATATTAGGATTAAGGTCACTTAACAAGCTACTGATGGATCTGGGACCCCACTTCTTCCCCCAGAGCCAGCACTCCCAATCAATCATCTGCTTAACTACCTCTGTAAATTCACACTTCAGATGCCAAGACGTAGATCTTGTTGGACACCGTATTTCCCTGTACCCAGAGAGAGAGAGTAGTCTTCAATAAACATTGACTGAGTGAAAAAAGAATAAGTGTTGAAGAGTAACTGTTGTCCTTCCTTTCATCTTCTTGGCTCCTCCCCGAATGCCTTCCCACTAATCTTAGTGGCCATCAGCATATCACTAGTTTCACATTTATTTCATAAAGGCCTCTTATCAGGCTCATCCAAAGCCAGGCCTCCTTCCCCTGTATGCAACGTTTGTCTGTACTGCATACATAGAATTTATTCGGTCTTGTTTTAATATATTCCCTTCCTGAATTCTTCTATCTTGCTTCAAAAGAAGCCTGTGAGCTTTGCACGGAAATTTGTGTATTCTTCTGTATTCTTCAGGTCAAGTACACCCATGCCTTTTACTTCTGAATTCTTCAGGTCAAGTACGCCCATGCCTTTTACCAGGTAGGTCTTAGTAACTGTCTGCCAATTGATTTAACTGGTTAAAATCAGAAAATTAAATGGCACATAACCCATGGCTGTGTCACAAATATCACTATGCTCCCTTCATCTTTTTGAGAAAGATTCTAAAGATGTAAAATATAGATTTTAGCAAAGACAACTGTATAGGAAAAAAAAAATACGTGCCAGACACTCACAGTTACCCTCAGTAATGTTCTTTGCTACTTACTATTAGAGCAGACAACCTTTTGCTATGCCTTAATAAATTCCACTTTGCAGTTTTCACTTCTTATGCATTTTGAGTTATATTCAGTTGAAAGTTGGCATGCAATTTTAAGTTTCAAATAGGTATGTTTGCATTATCTTAATCTGTAAACTTGTTTGGATGTATGGCACAAAAAGTAAATTACCAAGTCCTTCGGGTACCTAGTTGGATACGACGAAAGTGAAGGTCCACAGTTGTCCACAGAGGGAACATCAAGTCAGCTAGCATTTGAAAAAGAATGAATTGCAGTCCCAGAAAGTGTGCTGCTGACAACATGCAGAATCTTTCATGGGAAAAGAAAGGTGATTAGCAGCAGGTTCACTGGGCCCACAGCTTTGCTGAATTCTCACAGGTGCTTTGGAGCAATAAGTGTTGTTTTGTATCTGCCATTACTCAATGAATGGTGACCTACTCCCTCTTGGCCTGAGCTATTCAACTGTCTTCATAACCCCTGAATTAGATTATTGGTCTGCATTTAACAGGTAACATTGACAACTGCCTAGGAACCTCATCCTCTACAAAATTAAGAAAATGTTTTCTTATTGCCACCATGACATGTTCTTCTATCCTGGTATTCTTTTTATCTTGGGTAAGATATGAACATCGTTGGCTGAAGGAATCTTGACCAAATGCTTCCCGATTGATATGAAATTAGTCTAGTGGGTAACAGTTTGCCAGTGGATAGAAGTGGAAGCACCCGAGACAGCACTCCAGGACAATTCTCAAATGCTTCCCTTTCTCCCACCCCCCATATTTATACAGTGGCTTTCCTCAATTAGATTGAAAATGAACTAAGGGAAATGGTATCATCTCTAACAGGAATGTTAAAAAATTAAGCATGCTAAATTCAACCTAAAATTTCACTGAGGCTTAGGTTATCCCTTGCAAAATGCTATCTCCTTTCAGGGTAAGAAAAAAACAAAAAAAGATTCTCAGATTACATTAAAAAAAAAAAAAGGTGTGGATCAATGAAAACAATATGGAATTTTTGCCAGATGTGGATTGAACTTATGTCTCCTCTGCTTACTGTATGACCTTGAGCACAATTCCTAAGTTTAAAATTAATTTTTGTTGAAAGGGGGACTGAAATAATTAGAAAGCAAAAGGAAGATTAAGGAGAAAGAAGTGAGAGGGTCACATTCAATTCTCTGTGAAGGAATCTTTGGATATTTTCTCAGAGTTATAAACCAATATGTACCAGAGTCTCTTCTAACCGAAGCCTCGAAAACATGGTAGTGGGATGCTTTGGTCTGTCTTCAAAGGAGCATTAAGAAAAGTTTTCTTTTTGAATCCTGTTAAGAGTCACAGACCTCCTTACATCCGAGCTGCTGGGTATTTAAAGCTCATCGGTCCAAGAGATGCCCAGATCATGGTTACTCACATCTAATAACCTTCGGAGAAAGTGTAAACCTAGCAAGACTTGCCTTCCCAAGTTGGCCCTCCCCTTTAGCCAGAAGGAAGTCTTTGGACCTTGTTCTTGTTTGCCTTGTTGTTTGGCTTGTGGTTTATATTCACAGACTAGGAGAGACTAATGTTTGTAATCAGCCTTCCAGACTCCTCCTCTCTTCAGTTCTCAGGTTGCAAATATCCCACGTCTGAAACTACAACACCTTCCCACTTCCTTTACTTCCCACCCCCTTTACTCTCAGCTGACTGGTCTGCTAGCTCTACTAAATTACTCTTTGACTAGTTGTTTCTTTCCAAATCTCCAGTATACTGGTTAAGATGCAACTCAAACTGTTTTTACCCTTACGCTTACTGTTACATAGCATGGCTTTATAGAAAAAATACCAGACTTGGTAAAAGAAATTCTTAGCACCATTTAAATATATATATATATATTTAGATATGTCTTGTTTTCTGTTCTGTACAAAAATGATAGGAGATGAATAACGCTACCATTTTACAGGTGAATAAATGAAGCTTGGCAGGATTGGAGAGTGAGAGGGAGTTTATAAGTAAGTTGCCTAAGGTCCTATAGCCAGTTACTAATAAAATCCATATACAAATTCAAGCACTCCTGACTCTTATGTGCATACCTTTTTCACTAAACACTATTATGCCTCAGAAGTTATTTAAAGCCCTTAATCCCTAATTTATTCATTTACAAAATGAGGGTATTAATCTCTGCATAGCTCAGAATGCTCTTGTGAAAATCAAAGAAATAAAAGTGCTTGATAAACATTAAAGTGTTGTAAAAATATGTGGTAATAGTAAAGTAAATTAGTAAATGCAGAGTAACAATCATTTTTCTATAAGCTATTATACATATTAAACAAAAAGGCACTTATTAATTAGCCATTTTTACTTAGAAGAATGAAACCCCCAAGTATGGAAATTAGACCTCTAATTCCCTTTTCAACATAATTTAACCAAAATAATCACAAAAGCTAATTTATCCTGGAAACAGGATAAATTTTATACCTTTAAGACTAGGTGAAGGCAATGGGGAAAGACAGATTTTTCATAAGCAGGTATGAGAATATTTTTCCCACATCATGTGAATAAGGTGCAGTGAGAGAAAGCAGTGACCTCACCTCTCGTGAAATGAATGTGCCTTGATGACTAAGTCGAAGATGCCATTGCATGCCCTCTGTGCTCAGGGTAAAGTACGAGCACTGAATCTAGATTTTCTGAAAGCTGATGGTGCCCTAGATTTTTATTGTATTAAATTCAGTTTGAATCTTTGAATAATCCAATTTAAAGGCAGATATATGGAAATGGTGCCTTTGTGTTCTTTAATTTCTTCAAAGACAGGGTATATGTGAAATTTTCTTTCTGGTAGAAATCTAATGGATAGTTTTATTAATTTCTCTTGGTACAGCTAAACATGAGCCTGAATAAAACAGCTTGGTTTTATTCCTTGCATTTTAGAGATTCCATGATTCCTGTCACTTTGGAAATAATGAGGGTATTTGATTTATATAAACACCTATTATTGTCCTCACTTAGATACAATGGTGAGCAAAACCTGTTTTATAAAGAGTAAGATCTCAATTAAACAATTACACAAATGTATAATTGGAAATTTTAGTAACTGCTCTACAGGAGCATTATAAAGTGATAGAAGAGAGATCTCAGTGAAATCAAGAAAAATCCACTGAAGAAGTGATGCTTGGGCTGAATTCTAAAAAATTGGCAGGCATTAATTAGAGAAAGAGGGTAGAGGAGCAGGAAAAGAGAAAAGAATCAGGAAAAGGGAAATTTACATATAGCATATGTAAAAGGGGAAATTACATATAGCATATGTAAAAGCCCTAATGTAGGAGGGCCTTTAGTTCTCCCCAAAAGATAAAAATAAAAATGGTTTCTGTCCACATTAAGCTCAGAGTCTATAGATTCAATCCATTTTTGGTTACCTATGTTTTTTAAAGAAAAAGAAACTCCAGGTTTTGATATAAATCCCAAGTTTCAATAGTAGCTGTTTAAATATTACATTTCTTTCTTTCTTTTATTCATTCATTCATTCATTCATTCTTTTGTGTCCTCTATTCTGGAAAAACTAATGGCTCTATAAAAAATACATTTCTGGTTACCCTTTCGAAAACAAGCTCTACAGAGTGTATCTTTACTCAGATTACTACATGGACCTATTCAAAAACAAAACAAAATTCTTGATCAATTGAGGTATAATTTTACAAATCCAGACATATGTGGGAGAAAGAGTGATTTAGCAAGCTATATCTTTTAGTCTAAATTCTGAATTTGCTCATGAATCTGGTTTAAACATTTCTGAAGACTCATGGTTGCTCTGCCCATGCCTTTCCCACTAGATTTCAATTGTCTGCAGAGATCCGGGTGTAAGTTCCCAGCAGCTGTGATAGGTACTCCTTGGGGAATCCATAAGTAAATTTTTTGTTGTGTGAAGAGCTAACACACAGCATTAATAATATGGCACTCATGAAGTCATGGTCATTGGAAAGTATTGATTGCTTTGTTTGGTTATGAAGTTGTAGACTGCATTCCTAATGTTTTCTCCAACCCTCTGCCACTAATCACAAAAAAAGACAAGATGAGGAGTATAAGTATGCCACCTCCCCGAGTGGTAGATGAGAAGGAGGGTCATGACTATCTCATGAACTTATGATAAAATTGCTATTTTCAACCTTGATCTTGCCCCTGAGGCCCAGCCTTGTATGTCTACCCACATCCTTATCATCTCGACCTAGAGATTCTGCATCTCAAAATTAACATACCCATAAGCAGAACTACTCTTTGTCTAGGTCTCCTACTTCCCCTCATACAGTGCTTTCCTATTTTTGTTATCAGCTTCATCTACATAAGCTATTTTACTAATGCTTAAAAAAATCAAGCAGGGTATTGAACTTGCTGTTTCCTCCTCTTGGACCTCTCTGCCCCATGATCTTTTCTTTTTGTGTGTCATTCAGTTGTCACTTTAGTATTAGTTCATCAAAGATATTTTTCCCAACAAAAAATATGATGTAGTATTTTGCTCATCCAAATCATTCCCTATAATTGTATGTAGTTTTGTTTTCTATGTTGTTCTTACTATCTGTTTTTGAATGTGCCTACTTTTCCTATTCCAAGTAAATTATAAATTTTGTGAGAACAGGAATCGTACCTAACTTTTTTTGTCTTTATTTCTAGTACCTGGAAAAGTGATTCATAAATACTTATTAAAAGGAAGGAGGGGAGAAAGGGAAAAAAAGGAAGGAAGAAATGATATGTAAATGAACAAATGAAGGGGAAAAGAAAATACAAGGTTACTGTGTCCAATAAAAACAAGTTGGCATCCCTTATCTTTCACTATCAGTCTCCAATCTAGATATAAGGGGGAAAATATTTCTCCCAAAGCATTCCAAAAACATTTTAATGTACCCTGGGGAAAATGTCTACTTATCTAATATCTACATTTTAAAAACGGAGTAGTAAATCTGTGGATAAAACAGGAATACTTAAGACAAGAGAAACAAAAAAAAAAAAAAAAGAAAAAAGAAGAACCTAATGTTGCACTGCTGAGCAGTGTTAGTTGCATTATCTTATCTTCTTCTTTGTTTTATTTTTTAAAAAGACAACAAACCACAATGACAGTTCAAATGCTTGTTTATTCTGTTGGGTATCATTCAGTAGATGATACACTGGGCTACATTCTCACACTGTGATTATTCCCTCCCGAGTGGAGCTCCATTGATTTCAAAGTCTCAAAGCTGCCATTTTGGAGACTGCTGAATGCAAATATTATAATGGCATTTGAAATACTCTGATGTGCTTTTTGCAAAAACAGTCTCTCAATTATACTCAGACTCACCCTGATTGGGGTTTGAGCTACATTCTTGCTAAGAGAAGATGGCTCTGTCTGCTCTTGTAGCTTACTTTCAGCACTTCAAATTTGATGAATCATATCAGAGTTTTTGCCCGAGATTTCTCTGATTCTACACAGGGTGGCCCAAAGACTTGAAGAAGTCCTTGGGTAAGTGCTTCCTAAGGACAAGGACTTTGTGGTATAAATCAGTGTATCACACAGGTGACTGGTACATTACAGGCATTCACTATATGTTTGCTGAATAAATAAATATATCAATATTAATTTCTACCTGCATAGTAAGAAAAATGAGCAATCAGTCCTATTAATCTGATTTTTCCACTTCAGGACTCAAGAGTGAAATAGAAACTTCCTTCAGAAGTGGCAATGGTATAAACACTTTCTTTTCCCTGATTTTCTTAATACAATGAACACTTAATAACCACGTATTATATGCAAGGCATGGAATAAACACACAGCAATTAAGAATTTTTCTGTCCTCAAAAAAAAAAAAAAACCTATTCAGAGACAATCCCACTAAGAACCATACCTATATTTAGACATTCTTCCTGCCTCCCTCAATAATTTTCTGCTTTAGTAGAGTTCACAGTATTTTTTTCAAAAATTCCCTGTTGGTGCTGCCCTCCATTCCTGGAAAACCATTGTTTCTTCTGGTTTATGTTTAATTAAGGATAGTCTCTTCTTCCTTCAAGCTTTAATAGACACTGTGTCTGGCTTAAGGTATCCCAAGAAACTAGGCATTAAATGATAATTTTGGGCCCTCTATAGGATTGCTTTCTCCAAGATACTTTGGTATGGTGTCCTAGGCTTTTGTTAAGCCATCCTATAGTGACAAAAACTGTAGAAATCTTACCCTGACATTTAATACAGGGAATTTTTTTTTTTAAATAGTAAACTAATCTTTTTTTTCTTTTTAAAGATTTTATTTATTTATTTGACAGAGAGAGATCACAAGTAGGCAGAGAGGCAGGCAGAGAGAGAGGAGGAAGCAGGCTCCCTGCTGAGCAGAGAGCCTGATGTGGGACTCAATCCCAGGACCCTGAGATCATGACCTGAGCCGAAGGCAGCAGCTTAACCCACTGAGCCACCCAGGCGCCCCACAGGGAATTTTTTTGAGCGTGATTTTTTTTTTCATTATTTCACTCTGAGTCCCCTTTCTCTATGATATGTCACACGAGAAGATTTTTCAAAACTAAGAGCTAGGTAAATCCCCGCTTCTCCCAAAGAATTCTTTCCATTATGTTCAAAATTAATTTTATAACTTTGACAGCTGCTTTTTTCAATTTTTGAACAACAAAAAGCTTAGATTTGGAAATACAACTAAACTTTAGCCATTACATTGATCACATTGTCCTTCTAACATTAAGCTGATTTCTCCACAAGATAAGAGAATAGGGAGTCTCTAAATTTACACGTAAAAAAGTTTTTAGCAATAGCTTATTTCAAAAAATATGTTTTTCACTTTTTGAGGGAATAGAGCAGTGATCAATACACATCAAAAATTACCTGTTCTTTTAGCATTTATTGTCTGTATTTTTCCTTCCTATTTTTTTAACTAAAAGAAGTGGCAGAAGAATGCCTATGCTTTGATCATCAACTGATCACATATGACTAATATTTTATTACATCTCCTCAAAATCTGTTAAGATTCAAAGACTTTCCCAGGTATAAAACCTCTTCTCAAATGATCAAGTGATATTCCATTGAGTGGATATGCCTAATTTACTTACCCTATCCTAATATCTTAATCATGGAGGCTGTTTCCTATTTTTTATTCATTGTAACCCTGTTATCTTTTGGTTCTATCATCTGTAGGACCTTCTGCCACTTTTCTTGTTAGATTATTCCAGATATATATACACTTTATTGTATTCACCACATTGGATTCTTCTCCCATTTATCAGCATTTGTGGATGTATTGACATGAAAAAATACATTGCAATTAGAAGACAAAATTTAGTAATGTGTAGTATTCCTGACAGCTATAACATCAAGAATAGGAAACTTTGATTTAATCTTGGAAAACGAAACTCTCTGTGATATTTTAATAACTTGCTACAGTCAAGCATGCTAAAGGGTAACCTAGTCATTATTCAAATTAGGCTATTAATGAGTCAATCCTATGGTAATCCAACTGAATAATTTTTTCTCTAGAGATGTCTATACATAACAAATTTTCCATAAAGTTTGACAATTTAAAAAAAAAAATGTGTTCTAGTACAGAATTACTCTTCCTCTGTGGGAAAGCAGGACCAGCAACTGGGTAGAATTTTCACATAGGAGTGGTCACCAGGGAGCTTAAAACTATGTTAACCCTAGGCATAAACAATTGGTTCATTTGGTCAAATAAATAACAAAAGTCATCCAGTGTACTGCTAATCAATCAAGTCATTTAAATGTTATCTCTGTGTAGCAACAATGTTGTAAGAGAGCTGTATTTTATTTATTTTTTCCCCAATTCAGAGAGGTAGCTTTCTTCCTTGCCAGGTTAAGAAATTTTCTCAAATACACATTGGGATACAAATTAATGCCTCCATAAATTATATGGAGGAAACAATAACCTAACAATAAAAATCTATGGAAACATACCATGGTATCTTCCTCCTGCCCCTCTGAAAATATCTACTCTATTAATACATTCCTATTTCTAGTATGCAATGAACAATTAAACTCCCTTCAATTAGACTGCTTTGCAAATGACTTTTCTAAGAACATTTAATGTTGTTGAAAGACCTCCGTTTCTTTGTGAGGGTAATTCGTTTTTAAATTCAATATCTGTAGAGGACTAAACTCATTCCTCCGTGCTTGTTTTAATAATCTATTATTCCAGCTCTCTTTCCTCTCACTCTGTCCCTTGCCTCCCACCACTCTAAACCCTAACAGAAAGCCAGAAAGAAAGAAAAACATAGTAGGGGGAGAGTGATTTTTTTAATAGAACAAAGAAAGGATAAGCCCTGAAATTTTCTATTTTTTCTTTGTCCAGGCTCATGCTTTCTTTTCTTCATACTGGAGTGGAAACCCACCAATCATATTTTGACCAATTTCCATATCCAAATACAGTTCTTCATGGGTCATTATTACAACCAAAGATTTAACTTACAGATTCACTCCATGAGTAAAGACACAGAAAAATAAAGCTACAAAAGGAGTTGAAGATTTATCATTTTTAATATGATAGAGCAAAGTGTAGGACAATTAGATAGCAGATATGGATGTGTAGCTCTGCTGTCTAGACCTAACCATTCTTAACATGAAATGTAATGAGATAATTGAGCACTTGGAAGATTAAGACTGCACCTTCTATTACCTGCATTGTTGTTGGGGGGTGGAGGGTGGGAGCCAGGTGCAGGGGGATTGGGGAGGGGTAAGAGGAATGAAATAATTAGTAAAACTGCAAAATTCTAAGCAGTACTCTGGTAATCAGTCACCAGAAGTCTTCATGTCAGGAACAATAATATGCTGGTAATGAATATTTTGAATCTGTGACTTATCTGGTACTTGGATTGTGATAACCAATTGTTTACTTGATTTGATTTGCTTTTCCATCCTGATAGCTGGTTCACCTGAGGTTAGATCTCAGGTGGAGGTATATTGGACCAAGACTTACCAGGCTTCCCATTGGGACATCTACCCAAGTGGGGTATGAATTTTTTTAAAAAGTCAATCTGTGTGTAATCAAGCTGGGTCAAGACAGAATTGAGGCAGCAAATCATGAACTAGATGAGGAAGTGGTTTAGACGTAAGTCGCACTGAGCTAAGGTGGAGACCAAAGCAAAGACTAGTGGCATAGAAAGTATACATGAGTTTAAAAGTTCTCCAAATACAGGGAAAGTAATTAATGGAATTTATCAATACTGATCTTTCATTTGCACTTCTATTCATATATAATATCTCACTATCTCACACTCTCTTTCAAATTGGAAAAAAACCATGGTTATATATGCCACTGTCACTGTTTATCTCATGGCTAACCCCACTTCTGTGATGTTTATTTCTATCAAGATTAAAAGAAAATCAAGTGCTTTCTTCCTTTTTGAATCAAAAGAAGTGAGATCCTCCAGCTTTGTGGCATAAAAGACATCTCTTCATGGCATCGAATTACTGGTTAGGAAAAACACTCGAGAATCTTCATTTGATGACCACAATATCTATAAGTATGATTTCAATGACATCTACATTTTACTGCCCTGATTCAATTTTTGCACTTATTGAAACTTATTTGAAATCTGTTGGATTTTAAACCATACCACTGACATTGGGTAGTTTGATTTTAAATGATATCTCTATCATGGACTAGCTATCTGATTTTCAACACATTACCTGATTTTCCCAAGGTCCAGTTTCTTCACTGGCTAATAGGGTAAAATATCTTTAAAAATTTTGTTTAAAAGACCAAATGCATCTATTAACATATATGAACACTATTAGCAGAAGGGTGCAATTCCCCATAAGCTCTTAAAGAATGGTAGTTTCTTTCTATTTATTTTCTACTGGTCCTTCTCTTCTGCTGAATAATGGAGACATGAAGGATTTTACATTGGTTCTCAACAAGTATTCTCACACATTCCTCTGAAAGTAGTTATGAAAATCTTTAACCTGGCTCTTTCAGTCATCATAAATGTCTTATGTTTTCCTACTATTGAATTATAAGTGACCTGGTTACTATACTAAAGTTAAGGATAAGTCATGTAGGTAACAGGAAACTCATGCATCTCCATCATCTTCGTAAACTCTTTACTAGGGAACTTGCTTGTGGCTCCAGAAAGAGAAACAGTAAATTCAATTAGGAATGATATGTGTTTTTTTTTTTTTAATCACATTTATTTAAAGAAGTAGGTTCAGTGCACAAATATTTACAGGAACACGCCAGAAATCCTACAAAGCCTCAGATGCCAGAAGGTAGTAAAACAAAGGATTGTAAAATTAAATGTAGAGCTTATTTTATACAGATTCTAGGTTTTCTAGTTTTCTTGCTTCACTGGGGCTATCTTTATGCTTTTCACTGGCCCAGGATCACATATCCTTTAATACATACCAAGAAGATATTTCTCTTTCAATCTCTTAAACTCCCTGGCTTCTGTTCTGATTTAACAGAGAAATATTGTGCACTAACCTGAATTTCACAGTTGGACTGTGAATTCAACTAACACCCCTTTGAGATAAAATAATATGAAATTTCTCAATATTTAAAGTTTATCCTTATATATTTTTTAGACTCTCTAATGAATTTTAGTTACTTCTTTTCAAACCTATGATTCTTGAAAACCTCCCATGCATTGGGTTCTGTGATATAAGACTCTCTTCATTCTTCTTCTACTTCTTTGACCATTTCTATCCTTCCTCTCCTCCTATCTATCCTGAAGTATTGTTGTACCTCCAGTGATTTATCATACATTTTATTCCCTTTTTTTTTTTTTTTTTTTCCTTTTTTTAAAGATTTTATCTATTTATTTGACAGAGAGAGACCACAAGCAGGCAGAGAGGCAGGCAGAGAGAGAGAGAGAGGAGGAAGCAGGCTCCCCGCTGAGCAGAGAGCCCGGATGCGGGACTCGATCCCAGGACCCCGAGACCATGACCCGAGCCGAAGGCAACAGCCCAACCCACTGAGCCACCCAGGCGCCCCACATTTTATTCCCTTTTTATGCTACTTATTTTCCTGAGATGATCTCACTCACTCTGAATGCTTGTGATTTATATATTCTCCTACCATTAACTTTTCCTGAGTTCTAGACCCAGACAGTCAACTGATTATTTTATAGCCACACAAATTTAATGTCCATAGACAAATGGATAAGAAAAATGTGGTATACATGTATAATGGAATATTACAGAGCCATAAAAAAGGACCCAATTGTGCCATTTGAGATAACATGGATGGACCTAGAGGATATTAGGCTAAGTGAAATAAGTCAGACTGAGAAAGATAAATATCATATCATTCCACTTTTTAAAAAATGAATAAACAAATAGCAGAATCAGAACTACAAATACAGAGAATAAAGGAGTGTAGAGCGTTGGGCAAACTAAGTGAAGGGGAAAGAGAGCTAGAGGTGTCCAGTTATGGAATGAGTAAGTCATAGGAATAAAAGGCATAACATAAAGAATAGTCAATGATACTGTAGCAATGTAATGATGGCAACTATACTAATATGGTAACTATACTAGTGGCATAATGTATAAACTTGTCAAATCACTAAGTTGTACACCTAAAACTAATGAAACATTATGTGTCAACTATCCTCAAATGTCTAGCAACTTTCCTACCAGTGCTATTTCTTCCTCATATATCTGTCTTGGTGTCACAAATTTCTGTATACTTGAACAAACGTGTAATGAGGCAACAATTTTTTAACTTGTTTTTCCTTTCCCCTTACCTAATTATTTGCCAAGTCTCATCAATTTTGTCCTTAATGTCTCTCAAAAATTCAGCTAACTCCACTTCCCTTGGCCACTTCCTGAGTTGAAGCCTCCATATATCTCCTTGCCCCCGCCATCCCTACTCACCACACATCTTTCTGAGTGATGAATCTAAATGTACATCTGGATATGTCAATCCAATGTTCGAAATCTTGTAATAACTCTCTGCTGGGAATGGCCAGCAATCCCTGTACCCACGGCTGAAAGATTACTCCAGACTTTCCTGTGAAAGAGAGGAGAAGGCAAGGGAGTCAGCACTCAGGGACAATGACCCTTTGCTCTTTTTTTTTTTTTTTTTTTTTTTTTGCTCCCACCTTTATTGGTTCTTCAGGATAATTACAAATCCTTATCACTGTTTCTCAAGCACATGATGTGTGACAAGGGGTCTTATGGGAACTGGGAAAGATAGAATATGTGATATGCTAACCCGTGTAGTCTACTAAACATAGCCTAAGGGACAAAGCATAAGTATCTTAAAGCACAGGGCAGCTCTTTGGTCTAAGAAAGCTTTCAGGAGAAGGCAACTCCTGGGACATTTCTAGGGCAGAGTGGTCACACGGGACTCGGCATTCCAAAGTCCCATCTATGCCCTTCTCTGAAACCATCCATCACCTCCAGCAGCCTCCATGTTACATTTTAGCAAGCCAGGTATTACGGATGATTTCATGCTCCATAAGAGCCCCCAACAACTCTCATTCAAGGTAAAGCCAAAAATTTGTATCAATGGCATACAAAGACCTTTACCATTTAACCCCTGATGATTTCAGCATCTGTCTTTAACGTTTCTACTTCAAAATTTACATTCGTATTACACTGAACTGCTTACAGTCTGTCCCACTATCTTTATGCCCCCATTTTCCTACCACACTATGGTTTTCTATCCCTGCGTTCCACTGAATGTCTTTTACTGATGCACAGAATGTGTTCACTGACATCTGTATGTCCCCATCCACTTGGGAAGCTCATTCGTATTATTCTACCTACTTTTAGGCATAACTCCCATTCAAAACCTTCTGTCACCACAAAAAATCCTACAAGACCATTTCCCCCTCCACCCCCAAATCTGAATCTTCTATATATTTTTGTTATTATACCTAGCATATATATTATCTTAATGTTTATATTAAATTATGTTTGTAGGAATGTGTTTGTGTATGTCAGACAGAGACAAAGAGATAACAAGATAACAAAAAGTAACACAGAACAAGAGAAATGGGGAAAAGAAGAGAGAATGCACAAATATATATTTAGGGATTCAATAAAAACAGTGTTTGGCCACAAGAATAAAATAGTCATTAAAATAGTTGCAGTTTGGGTTATTGTTTCTCCTTGAAACAGTACTCTGTGAGGATTCACCAAAAGAAAATCCTTAAATATTTATAATCAGCAACGGTATAAAGATATTTGTTCATGTACTGATAGCTTAAGTGTAGTTTATGTTTTGCTATGTAGATTTTTTTTTTTTGCTAAGTAGATTTTTTAAATGAATTTTCCCTTCAAGCAAATGCTACAATATGTTTAACTGTATGATTTAAAAAAAAAAAAAAAGATTTATTTATTCATTGGAAAGAGTGAGGGGGGGGAGGGGGAGGGGCAGAAAGAATACCAAGCAGAAATCCCCTGAGCACGGGGCCTGATGAGGGGCTTGATCTCACCATCCTGAGATCATGACCTGAGCTGAAACCAAGATTCAGACACTTAACCAACTGTGCCACCCAGGTACTGCATGGCATGCATTTTTGACAAATGACAACTAATATATGGTGATGTAAAAGTATGTTTATTCTTCAATCAAACTAGATATATCAGAGATAAAATAAAGAATGTGTGTGCTCAGGGCACCTGGGTGGCTCAGTGAGTTAAGCTTCTGCCTTCAGCTCAGGTCATGATCTCAGAGTCCTGGAATCAAGCCTCGCATCGGGCTCTCTGGGAGCCTGCTTCCCCCTCTCTCTCTGCCTGCTGCTCTGCCTACTTGTGATCTCTCTCTGTGTCAAATAAATAAATAAAATTCTTTTTTTAAAAAAAGAAAAGAATGTGGGTGCTCGTGTGCAGCTAGAGATTAGGTACATTTACATATAGCTATAAATACATATATGTGTGTGTATAAATATGTGTGTATGTACACACACACACATTGTCTGAGACTAGTAGCCACTTGGCACATTTTGAGTTAGGGTTAAAGGATTTAGCGTAAAGCGTTCAGATATAGTCTACTTCGGGCAAAATGCATGCCTCCCTGTGCAGAGCTGTTATTCTGTTTCTAAAACTAACCTTGCTTCAGCTGAATGGATGACCTTATTCTGACGTGTTTGGCTCATTTGAAAGGCCATGTATCCTTTTTTGTTTTTTCCATGAGCAAGGGAAAACCAGACTAAATCAGTGTGTAGTTTCTACGACATGAGAAAAACAAAAAAACTCTGGGCTCAGAAAACCCATGGCAGAAAAACATGTTAAATTAAACAAGGCATCATTGAATTTGAGCATTAATCTGCATAAAGCACTTGTAATCTTACAGGAAGCACTAGACGACTTTGGTATTGGGATTAGGTATTTTTATTTATTCATTTTTTGTTATCACTAAGCTTTTTGGTACTGCAAACCTGACAGCAGTTTGCGCTGATTTCCAAAGCCAGGGGAATAGCCTTGAGAGTTTCTTCCTTACTGGGTGATGTCATCAGTTAGCCAATTTCCGTCGCGCCATACACTACCAAAGAAGTTCCTCTCTGTATTAGTTCTACCTTCACCTGCCAAGGAAAGAAAACACACAGCTTCCTTTATTCCACAGTGAAACAAAGTGGTTTGGACACAATTTGGAGGAGAACTGCCAGAAAAAACAAAAAAAGGCTTTAACTTAATAATGTTTCCATACATTTAGATGCTCTTCCAGAATATATAACTTTAATTGATTTTTACCATTTTTATGGAATACAACTGGTGTAGGAGAAATTGAACTTTGGAACTGACCCAGAATTTTAAAGAAAAGATATAAAACTTTATAAAATCTAAAACTATTCAATAATTGCTGGGGAGAATTTTCTTGGGGGTGGGGTCTTTCATAAAATAGCACAATGCTTGTTGTTAACAAAAAAAAATCCTAATTTTATTTGAGGTAATGCTTTTGTCTGTTTTATCTAAGACAAAATTCTAAAGAGGGTGGTTTATTAAAACCATATTGTGTACCAAAGAAACTGAAATAATTGCTATCGTTTCTACATGGAAATTATTAGAGTCACAAAATTATTTGCACAACCAAATATAGGCATCCTAAAGATCATTGTGTGTTTCATCCTCAGAAGACTCTCCCTTGCCAAAGGCAAAAAAAAAAAAAAAAAAAAGTTTTCCAATATTAAGCTCTGAAGACAATTAAAACTTATCTTACCATCAGAATGCTTAGGGCAGAGTACTTCAGAAATTTTGAATGATTCTAATCCTTTTAGAAATACACTAGAAATACACTGTGGCACTTAAAATTATCTCATCCCTCATTAAATATGATTTTACCCCCTGTGCTTTAAAAAAAAAAAAAAACACTTCTCTTTATGTAATAAATTTTCATTTGGAAATACCAAAAGAATTAAGTTACACTAAGTATAATAGAATCATTGATATTAGAGATGAGAAAAATGTATTAGGTCTACCCTTTGAAGTCTCATGAAGGACAGTTTTCAATATAGTGTGTGACTTATCAAGTTCTCTAGTCTAGCGTTTAATGGGAATTTTCAGTATGCTAATAAAATGCTTTTAAAAATCTATCTATTGGGGCCATGTGTACCCAAGTGAAGCAGATGTTACTAAAAAGTGGAAGAAGTTCTCGTTTTCTGTAGTTCATTAATATTGACCGTAAGTGGAAAAGCATCCTTAGGGGCTCCACCACCCACAGAATCATTAAATGAACCACGGCAACTAGAAGCAACCACCGCTCCCTTTTCTGCCTGTTTGGACCACAGCCACAGGGATAAAACCTCAGTGTTCTGCACAAATTGGGGTATTTATTTCCCCAAAATTCTTCTTTTACATACCAAATTAGGGTGAAATAACATAAGGCAGAAAAAGTAACTGGAGCTAGAGAAAGGCAATTAAAAGACGGAGAACAGGATAAAGATGAGGGAAAAGTATAAATAAAAAGGATGAATTTGTGGAATTAAACCTGGACTTCCAAAACAAATGTTTCCATTGAAATTATTAAATATGTCTACTACTTTTCCCACTTCTAAACATTTGCTTGTTTTGAACATACAGGGAGAGAAGACTTGTAAAGCAGCACAGTGCAAGATATGTATTCCATCATTAATCACTTTTGTTCTTTATAAATGAAGTGTTCTATCATATATAAGGAGTAACCTGAAATACAATGTAAAGGTATAGACTTAAATCTCTGTGTCAGCTTCTACTGCAATTGTTTATTAGGAAATAGAGAGGCTATTTTTCAGAAAGTATGCCACGATTTTTGAACAAGAAAAATCATGTACTTCATCATCCAAACATTCACTCATATGTTCAATAAATACTTATGGAAAAAATCATCTCTCAAGCATGGTATTAATTACTGGGCACAGAAATGAACAGTATGTTCTAACTGCAATGGAGGTGGCAGATACAGCAACAGATAAACAAAGAACAAAGGAACAAGTGCCGATGTGGGGGTCTGTTATAGGTATAGCTGTAGGGAAGTCATGTGAGCAGAGTCAGCACAGGAGCTCTAGAACACTGTGGTCTCTGTCTCCCCCAATAGTAAGCTAAAGCATAAAGATCTGAGATACCACATACCAGCGTGAAACAAACAACTGACCCCTGTTCATGTGAGAAGGGAGGTCATCCTTGAATCCGCCATGTTAGTTAAGACTTCATACGTTGTGTGTCAATCTATTGAAAAAGAAGCCTAGAGGGGTGCCTGGGTGGCTCAGTCGGTTAAGCGTCTGCTTCCAGCTCAGGTCATGATCCTGGAGTCCTGGGATCAAGCCCCACATCAGGCTCCCTGCTTAGAAGAGAGCCTGCTTCTCCCTCTCTCTCTGCCCCTCCCCATGCTTGTGCGCTCTCTCTCTCTCTCTCGCTTTCTCTCTCTCTCAAATAAACAAAATGTTTAATTAAAAAAGAAAAGAAAAGAAACCTAGAAACTATTACAGCAATTCTTCAATTAGTGACACATCTAAGAATAAAGATTAAACTCTGTTCAGAAATAAAAAGTCAACAAAAGTCTTTGTAAATTATTCAAAGAATATGAGAGCATCATAAAGCTCAGGAACCATGTCCCTCTAAGACTGAATAGTGTTGGGCAAAGCTAAACACTCTCACCTCATGTAACGAAGGCAAGGAATACCAGTGCAGTCAAGTTTGCTTTTCTTACGTGTACCCTACTTGCCTCTATTTGCTGGCTCCTATCAACCTGAAAAGCTAACTGGTAGCTGGACTGACTGATCATAAGTTAGTTTGAGTACATTTCAGGATGTTGCCTCATCAGATTCTGGCTTCCTGTGGTTATGACACTCTAATTAATTAGTTGATAAGTTCGTTACCCCCTCTCATTCCAAAAACTTTTTTGAAATAACTAATTTTCTGGTGGTTTAATACAGATTTTACCCCATGTTAAAATAATGTACATCAACAAGCAGGTAGATGTTTTCTTCCCACAAGGAAACCCTTGAAACTAAAGTATAACTGTCCACCTGTATATGTGACTGAAACCCACAGATTTATGATGCACAACCATATCATTTTGATTAGTGACTCCTCTATCCTCTAGAAGCAAGTTGACAACAATAGCAATATAACACTCTATTTCCCTACACATGTGTCTTATTCCAGGAGTTCTAAAGTTTGATGTCTATCACTGTAATTCTACAACGTGACAAAGTTTATTAAAACATAGCTTCAAGAGTTTCTGTAGTTTCAACACATATCTACCAATTTCCATATAATGCTGATGTTGCTAATTTGGGATCACACTTGAAGAACTGTTGTCCTATCCAATACCTGGTAACTACCTAAGTGGTCATAACCAAGTCTTACTTCTGTACAGAACCTTTGAGACATAGCTCAATCAATGTTGAAACATTAAATAAATTAACGAATACTTGTACGTGGGTTCGTTCTCTAAGGTGGAAAGATCTCATTCAAAATGTTGGCCTTTGAAAAACCCTAAGTGGGATGAGTTTGAGGACAAGACCAGAGTGAAAGCTGAAGACCTATGACTGGAAATGTTGAACAACATTTCCATCTTCAGTTTCCTCAATGATAGACAAAGGAGCTCCGCATAAATCCTTGGAAAATTCAAAACATGTTACTAAAAGGATGGGTTGTGAAAACGTAAAAAAGGGAAGCACCAATCAAAAGAATCCTATCAGTTCATCATAACAGACGCTGATGGGCAGCACTTCCTTAGCAATGTGATTTATGGAGTACTTCAAGGACAGGACATGCAAGAGCTATAAGGTACGTGGGTCCACAAACAGGCCTTGCTTCTCTAGTATAACATGGAAAAGTAAGTTAGATGTCCAAAAAATTATATAGATGAATTAATAAAGACCTAGGTATATATATCCATGTCAGACCAGAAGATGATTTTTAGTGGTAGGGCACAGATAGGGTACCTCGTTCTTTGGACAATGACATGGTTTGTAAACCACCAAAATTGAAGAGGATTCACAATTGGGGGGAAAATCAGCAATTTAGGAGACAGAATGTGAATCTGGAAGAATCCAGGCAGTCTGAGGTAATAAACTGAAGCAAAGATTACACTTCATAAATCTGGTGGTTGGAAAATAAAGTGAGTCCAAAGATTAATTACATAAACCTTAGATTCAGTATAACATGTATGAGAAATGCTGATAATCAGTAATATGTTCAACAGGACCCAACAATATTTTATTTAAATATATATGAATATAAATATACATATAAAATATACAGTCACACATGTATAGATATCTGTAATACATTACACACACATAGATATATAGATATATAGATATAGATATATAGATATAGATATAGATATAAACATATATACAGAGAGAGAGTAGAATCAGAATGAGTAGGATAATAGTCCATTCTTTAAGGTACTGAGATAATCAGACTAATCAAAGTTTTACATCACATCCTTTTATCCAGTTATTGATTCAAACCATGTATTAAAACACACGGGAAAGCCCCAACATGACAGAGTGAAGGGGATGAAATATTGAACTCCAGCGTGGATAGAGCTGGAGATTATAATGCTAAGTGAAATAAGTTGATGAGAGAAAGAAAAATATGATTTCACTCGTATGTGGAATTCAAGAAACAAAACAAACAAGCAAAAAGAAAAAAGAATCAAGAAACAGACTCTTAACTACAGGGAACAAACTGATGGTTACCAGAGGGGTGGTGGGTGGGCAACACATGAAATAGATGGTGGGGATTAAGGAAGGTACTTCTCATGATGAGCACTGAGTAATGTACGTAGTTTAGTTTAGTTAGTTTCGTACCCCTGAAACTAATACAACACTGTAAGTTAACTAACTGGAATTTTAAAATTTTTTATAATGTAGGATTCCACAAAATGCAAAAATGCCTTGTTAGGAGACCCATGGAATGAGTAGGGCAAACGTGCCAGCTAATCCACTGGCCATTCTGGAGATCCTGACATGCAGTTCAAACAGGTGCAGGGCCCAGCCATGGTAGAAACTACCCACTCTAGCTTATACATACCTACTGTGTTGTCCCCACTGGTTCCCATATCCTTTTAGGATTCCAGTCTTTATTGAGAATTTCAGCATAGTCACAGCTATTTCAGACATTTCCTAATTATTTGGTACCTATTTCATTGGTCCCCATGCAGGTAGGTAGGATGCGAGAGTACTGGAGACATGGAGGTCCATTCATTGCCTTCCACTTCCTGAATAGAAAATACCCCTTTTCAGTCAGCCCTCATTGGAGATCAGGGATGGGAGGAAGACCGTGCCTAGCACCAATCATATTCTGTCTGCCTCAGGACTCCCACAGAGGCCAGTCATCGTGGAGTTTTGTTCCAGACCACACGCGAGCTGCCAAGCCCACAAAGATAAGATATTGTCTCCATCTCCAAGAGGCTTGTAGTCAAATGAGATATGAGCACCCATGAGCAGGTCTCACTTGATACTTGTTTCTACAAGTACGCTTTTACAAAGCATCGTGACAACAAGACTGACCACTAAAGTCTGGCTCAGGGTACTAAGGAAATCTTCATATGGGGCTATCATTAAGCCTCCAAATGAAGAAATGAGTAGGTGTTTGCTGAAGACAAGTGATCAGATTTCACCATCGAAAAGGCGGAAGATAAAGCTGGACAGTTAAATAGGACAAGATGAGGAAGGACCTTGAAACGTATTCAAATGTACCTAAGAAAACAAACAGCAACAAGAACTGGTAACTCTCATAATGTATGGAGATGAGCAAAAAGAGCAATTTGACTGAGAAGCTCTGAATGAGCTAACTCTAGCAAGAAGTATCAGTTGAACATTGTGTTGTCAGAAATACTTGTGCGAATGGAAAGAACATGGTCCTACTTACAAGCACATGACCCTCTTCAGGTACTTCTGACATTCTACTATTGGTTCAGATTAGGGAATGTTAAAGTGGAATGTTGCAAGGGTATCAGTGCGTGGAATGATTTGACATTATTTATTCAGCATTCTGTCTTGGATGACTCCTCGACTATGGTTAACAGTGGTCCCTTAGTAAATGGGGTTCCTGGACCCTCTTCTAGGGAGACATGTACTAGATTCATGCTATAATGGAGTGATGGCCTGAGGGAGAAATTCAGCTCTGCTTCATCACTTGAACTTAATGATTTCTTTTTTTTCAAAATGCTGTCCTTGATGCTATTTTTAAAATCAAGAATACCTCTTTTGACATTCTGTTAATTAGAAAAAAAGAGACCTATATTGGACCTATGCTTATCGTGTTCAATAAAATAAGTGAATTCATTTTCTAATACTATAATAACATCATTGCAGTAAATACCATCTTCTCCTCTCTGGTGGACTGGCCCCTGCCACTCCTGGCACTGGCTTTGTTCTCTCTTCCTTTTACTAGGCTGAGTAATATAGATAACTTCAGCCTTTCTTCACAAGTCATTTTACAGTGTTTTGTTAAAAAGTCTCTTTTGGAGTGCCTGGGTGGCTCAGTGAGTTAAGTCTCTGCTGATCTTTCAGCTCAGGTCATGATCCCAGGGTCCTAGGATCGAGCCCCACAGGGAGACTGCTTCCCACCCCTCTCTGCCTGCCTTTCTGACTGCTTGTAATCTCCATCAAATAAATAAATAAAAATCTTTAAAAAAAAAAAAAAGTCTATTTCGTTCAGCTCAAAACTGTGACATTCAAAGCTGGACCTACTGGTTTCTTGCTAACCTATTCCAGAGAACCATTAGGCATTTACCCAGCTGCCTGTGGGATAACTTTCACTTTTCACACTTTTCCAGCTCTGAGAAGGGAACGGCACAATACTGCCAACCAAGAAAACACTGCCTAGCAACTTAGTAATCTGGGAATTTCTCCAGCCTGCTTCACACAAGCAGCTCAAACACCATAGTGTTCTCAACGTGCCTGACTGGGTTGACGAAGCCTATAGTGATTTCCCACAATTGTATGTTATGGCCTTTTAGGTCAGGGTCTCACCACTTCCTTTCTTTCCCTCCTTCTTCCCTTCAGCCTGTATTCCCTTCTTTCCTTCCTCCCTTCCCTCCCTACATGTCTGGTCTCCTTTTCTTATTCTTTCCCTCCCATATCTCCTATCAATTATTTACACCCCAGTATTTTGTGATTTGGCGTGAGGTCCATTCTGCTAATAAGGCATGTTACAAGAGGCTAAGCACTGCCAGGACGTGTCTGGCCTCTTCCCTGAGACCCAAACAGACCAAACACAAGCTGTGATTGTTGGAGGTGTAGTGTGGTCAGGCCGGGACTGCCAACACTAATAGCACAGAGCTTGCTCAAGAAAGTAAATGCATGGGGCGCCTGGGTGGCTCAGTGGGTTAAGCCTCTGCCTTCCGCTCAGGTCATGATCTCAGGGTCCTGGGATCGAGTCCCGCATCGGGCTCTCTGCTCAGCAGGAAGCCTGCTTCCTCCTCTCTCTCTGCCTGCCTCTCTGCCTACTTGTAATCTCTGTCAAATAAATAAATAAAATCTTAAAAAAAAAAAAAGAAGAAGAAGAAGAAAATATGAGAAAAGTATTCAGATTCAGACCATTGCTGACATTTAACAAATGCTTGGTAAATGGTGTTATCATCATCATTCTCACATTTCTCATGCTTTAGTATTGGTCAGCATTGAAATTAGTAAAATCTTTTTTTTTTTTTAACTTTATTTGAAGAGAAAAAGAGAGCACAAACAGGGAGAGGGGCAGGCAGAGGGAGAGGGAGAAGCAGGCTTCCCACTGAGCCGGGAGCCCAAGGCGAGGCTCTATCCCACAACCCTGGGATGATAATCTGAGCCGAAAGCAGATATTTAACTGACTGAGCCACCCAGGCACCCCTAAAATTAGGTAAATCTTAAGGATTTGGTAAAATCTTATTCAGATACTAGCTGGATATTGCTTGGTATATAATCATTCTAAGATAGCCAGAGAGGTATTATCTCAGAAGCAATTTAGGTAGGAAAACCCTCAGATTCATTAAGGTTTACACTACCGCTGAGCTTCCTGAGTGGACCACATTACACTCATTAACAGCCCAAGTGCAGGTCGGTTGGTAGGCTTCCTGTTAGTGTGGCACATTTGTGCTGACATAATATGTGTGAATATTTTAAATTGCCTGACAGTTGTTCCTCATTTTAAAAATATCTTAGTGTTAGCCTTAATTTTAAAAAACTTCAGAAAGAGAAAACTGACGTATTATCTATCCTGCTACCTTAATACCACATCTCTCAGCATTTTTGTGATTTCGTTTTGGATCTGCATGCATGTTTTAGTCATAATAATGTGTATATGCTATCCTAGCATGGTCTTTCCTATCACGTAGATTGCAGGGATTAAGAGTAGGTTTGGCCATCAAGATGTCCAGGTTCAAAATGCAAGCCTGTTGTCTACCATCCATGTAATCTCTACAAGTCTCTTCACCTCTCCAAGACTCTTTTCTGCTTATGTAAAAGCAAAGGAATAGTAACAACAATGACGACGCCTACCTCACTGTGAAAACTAAATCAGAGCATCTATGTGAAGTCCTCCTGCAGTGCCCAGAAAACAGTACTTCAATGTTTGACAGTAGTCCCTAGTCTTTTACCGGTCCTAACTGGTTGTTAGTGGCTACTAATGCAATCTTATAAATGATGTTATAGGTAGCAAAATTCCAGGTTCATACCACCCTTTCCTATCAATGGATATATTTTTTTTAGTGTTTTGCTGATGTGACCAGGGAAAGATAGTGTCATATTTCATAGTTGTTAATAAAACTGCTAGCTGTTTATTAAAATTCTTATTGCAACTCAACTAAAGGAAATAATAGCACACTGACCAATTTCTTTTTCATCCAAATTTCCCTTCTCTATGCCTCCCCCACCATCCAGCCACCTGTGCACAGGACACCTTCAGGGAGAGAGATGCAGGACACAGCACGTCCAATGACATAGTTTTCTCCTGCTAGTTCGAGTCTCCACCCAGTCTCCAGCTGGGGAAAAATCCTGGGACTCAAACTATTTCTTTTTTTTTTTTTTTAACTATTTTTTCAAACTACTTTTTTTTTCAAACTATTGCTACTCCCCTTCTCTTTGCAGAAGCCTAAGTTACAAAAACAAACTGTGACGTTTCATTTTTCCAATCTCAGTTGAATTTGCATTTCTTTGACTACTAATGAGGTGAACATTTTCCCATATGTTTGTTTACTAGTTGTATTTCCTCTTTGGTGAATTGTCTGTTCCTGTCCTGTGCCCGGTACTTATGAATTTGTATGGGTTTGTTTTTTTTTTTTAATTGCAAAGTTATCAACCCTTTGTCAAATATAGAGTGAGGTATTCTTTACAAAATAAGGATTTTTTAAAAATACTTATAAAGCTAAATTTATTGGCATTTTTCTTTATGCTTGTTTTTTAATCATTTATAAATTCAGTCTTCTAACCAAAAGTTTCATTGTTTGTTTTATTCGATTTTTTTCTACCTTAACAAAGGTTTGATTTTTTTCATTTTCACATTTTAATCCATCTGGAACTTATTTGGAAATAAAATGTGAGGTAAGGAAATACATGTTTTTTTCTGAGTTGTTATTTACCCTTGACCACTTTTGATCAAGCCTTCTCCTCCCCCATTTTACTGATTTACAATGACTTTATTACACACGGCATTTTAAAGAATAACAACTATTTTTTAGCTATTTATTCTCTTCCATCCAGCTGTCTATTTTTATATCAAAACCACAAATTTACTTATTATAAGTTTATAATGTGTTTTGTAGTATTAGTGGTGGTTGTTTCCAATTTACCTTGATAGTCTTGCCTATTTATTCTTTCTAGATGAATGTTATGTTAGAAAAAAAGTTTTAAATTTTCCCAAGAGCTCCTATTTTATTTACATAAAACATAAATAAATGTAGGAATTATATTACATGTATAAATAAACGAGGTTCAATCGTTTCTTCCAGAATCATGTCTTTTATCCTTAAAGATCTCAATAAAGTTTTAAATTTTCATATATATTTTAGTTGTAGAGATTATAGCTATATTTATAATTTTCTTTACATATGATTTAGAGATTTCTTTTTAAGATTATCCTATGTTTCTGATATCTTTTATTGATGTTTTGATTGTGAATTCTTTTAATCGTATTTCTAGCTTTATATTAAACACAATTATATTTTAAGTGATTTCATATAACTCTTTGGGGATTATAACTGTCCAATATTTATACTCCACATTTGGTTTCACATTACACTGGTTAATCAGAAACCCCCAAATAGTAATAAAAATTAATGATCATGAGGGGGATTGTTATCTTATTTCTAGGTTTAACCATTATATAAATACTGGCGGTTGGTTTAAAATAGTGACTATCATATTAAGGAAAAGTGTTTAGTGTTTTCATGAAGAATGTCTGTAGACGTTTTCAGTGTCCTTTTCAGCACCTTTTCCTATAAACATATCATTTCCTTTTAACGTATCAATTTGCTATTCTCCATGAATAGATTTTATAATACTGAATCCTGCCTCCCCTCTTGAGATTAAACCTCACATGGCTGTGGTAAATTACTTTTCACAAGACTCCAATGGTGGACTTATAACCCAAGAATTTAAACAAATAATAATTGTTGTATCAAACATTTCCCTAACGTCCTGCTCTTATAACCCCACTTGCCTTTCTTTATCCACCAATTTGGTAATCCTATAAGAAAAAAAAAAAAAAAACAATTAAGCTTGTCTGGCCTGATTTGTGCTGAGGAAGGTCATGCCCTTCATTGGTCATGATTCTTTTGTCCAAGAGTGGTTTAGATTTTTCTCCGTGTTCCTCTGTTTCACTAATTTTTGACAGAAAAGAATTTCAAAGATTGTCTTCCTAAGCACTGGCCTAACTGAGCCTTTCTGTGCTTTAAGGTTCTAAGTTAAGTCTCAGGATACCATGACATACATGACATAACCATCATTCCATAGTATTTTCCCAAGGGAGTTATTCTGCTGTTCACCCTTCACTCTCAAACCAAATCACATCAACATTCCTTGTTACAAAAAGGGTTTTGTTCTCCTCTGCCTGATTAAAATTTTAAAATCACCCAGATTCAACATTTGGGAATTTTTGTTATCCCATTATTATCAAGACTACTATCGCTATTTAAACTCAAATAAAATAATAACAATCTGAATGCCCATTAAAGACAAACACACAATAGGGGTATCCATTGTGAAGTAACCACTTGCTAGTTGTATTGTGTACCCGGTGACCCAACATGCAGAAGATAAAAATGAACTATTTTCAATGACATGGCACTGGCTAGATTTTTTGCTTTTTAAAAAGCAACTTCAACATTTATTTAAAACAGTAAAAGTCCTTCAGACAAGAGTTTGTCAAAGAGGTCCAACTTCTGATAGTAAAAGTAATGCTAAAGATAGAATTTTTTTAAAAACCTAAAAGCTTTTACATTACTCAATCTTATCAAGCCTTAGGAAAGCAGTGTGTGGACTGTTGTGGGAAAGCAATGTGGGTCCAACATTTTTAAAGGGAAATTTAACACTGCCTATTGAAACTAAAAATAAACTAAAAAATGTACAAACACTTTCAGTAATTGTACTTGTAAGATTTTTTTTTTTTTGCATGAGAATTCTCATGTAAATGTGCAAAGATATAAGTGACAATGTACACTATGGCTTTATCACAGAAAACAACTAGAAGCCATCTAAATTCCCATCAACTCGGAAGTGGTTATACAAATCAGGGTACACTCATATCAGCATGTTATGGAGTCTTTAAAAATGATAAAGATCTAGATATAATATATGTTGAGAAATAGGCTTGAAAAGGGATTAAAAATAAGTTATTAAAGTATAGTACAATCTCATTTGCACAGAACAAAAAAGGGTGTATGTCTGTGTATGTATGTGTGTGTGAATGAGTAGAAGATACCAGAAAAATATCTGGGAAGCTCTTAAAACAGTGACCGGGCTAGGGAGGGGGGGGCAGTTCTGAGGAGGTGGAGAAGGATTCTTTTCCTTTGTGCCTCTGCCTATTGTTTGATTACTTTAACATTTAAAATTAATCTTTAAATAATGAATCATTCATTTCTCTTTTTGAGTTGTATAAAATGACAAGTTTATAACAGATGTGAAATCAGGAAGTACCGTCCGATTTCTGCCACTATCACCATAACTCTATACATTACGTGTTTTTGAAGTTTTACTGCTATGTGATCTGAAACATTTGAATGCCTTCTGTACTATTCTGCTGGGGCTGTCATAATGAAATACCACAGACTAGGTGGCTTAAACAAGAGACATTTATTTTCTCACAGTTCTGGAAGATGGAAGTACAAAGTCAAGGTACCAGTGGGATTCGTTTCTGATAAGACTTTTCTGACTTGCAGATGGTTGCCTTCTCAGGGTGTCCTCTGTGTGGCAAGAAAAGAGCGAGCTCTGAGGTCTTCTCGTCTCTTTATAATGGCACTAGTCCTGTTGGAATAAGGTCCTACCCATATGACCTTATTTCAACTCAATTACCTCCTTAAAGGTCCTATCTCCAAATTCAGTTACATTGAAGGTTAGGGCATCAACATATGAATTTGAGGGGGGCGTAATTCCACCCATATACCTTCTGAACTTTTAAAACACAGTAACTGACAATGTAACAATGTAACAATGACTCATATATTTGAAAATGTGGCTTAAAAGGCTACTTCATGATGTAACTGGTAATAGGTGTGGTCAAAAGAAACAGCCACATTATCAATTTCATCCATTCACTTGAAGTACAGGAGGTTTTACAAATAGTTTTCAGATATATATTATTTTCTTTGCTGGTTGTTAATGCTTATGAAAAAAAAATGATTTTATCTTCCTCCTACTTATTTTAAACACCATAACCCAGTTGCTACCATAAGCTCCACAGTTGTCTCACAAGATACCAAGTTGTGGTCAGTTCTATAAATGCTGCCTGCAGTCAGGTAGTCTTTGATAAATATATAAAAAGGGGACATAGTATTCCATTCCTTTGTTCTTCTGCTCTACTTGAAGAGAATACTTAAATTTTATCAATACTATTTCCACATATTCTTTTATTATATGGCCATATAAAAGTGATGGTCCTATAAATTTATTTAAAACCCTCTATTTTCCTCTAGTGAGATACAGCTTTGGGGGCTTAGGTGAGTCCTGGAAAATCATAAAGCCATGTGAATAGAAACCTGGCATGAAAATACAGTTTTTAAACTGGCTTTATTTCCCCAAGTTGAAATATGTTCCAAAGCCTGCCTGAAATGAGAGCTAGAAAGATGTCATATGACTACATTCGTGAAATGCGAAAATTTATGAAAATTTGATCTAGTCACAATAACTGGTTGATGTCAAGTAAATTAAATCCAAGGGAAAAGGCAGATGAAGTGTCATATCAATGAGAAAGAATAATCACAAGAGTGATTTAGGCAAGACATATAGAAATATTCCCTGATACGTAAGGCTATTAAACACTGTTTTGGAGAGAGTGGCAAGGAAAAAGTCCCAACCTATTACTCAGTGAAACTGGAATGCCTGCCCTCAGATTACAGAAAGTTATGGTGTTCACTCAGGAGAATTGGAAAATAAGTTAACAGTGTGCTAATTATGAAATATGGGCTTCATGTAATTAATAACTAAAATAAAAACCAGAAAGGACCTGCAATATTTATATCAAGATGATTCCCTGGAAGAAGACTAAGGAGATAATTCTACTTGTCTAATCTAGAATTGCCACAAAGTAAATAAAAAGATTTGCTCAGAAGCAAAAGAGAATGATCCCCAAAATGATTGCTAAAGAAAATGAAAGGTCTTCAGAAACCAGGAAAATAAGTGTTAATTTGAAGTTTAAGACCACATAGCTCAGTATGTTTCTATAATTGTCTAATGTCCTTTAGGAACTTGTGGCTAATTACAAAAAAAAAAAAAAAAGACTCCAGAGCAATCTTAATTTGTTTTCTGTTTAAATAGCACAATCTCTTAGGTTTCCATGTTTCTAACTTGAAAGAATTTTCTTTCTTTTTCCTGAAAAAAAGTCTTACTCTTTACCACAAAAAATGACAGGTACAAGGTCAAATTCAAAGGTAATTTAATGACATGTCTGACTATTCTTCTATCTAAATGAAATAAAACAGACACAGGCTCTTTTATAAAGGACTTAATAGAATCAACCTAATAAGCAGGAAACCATTTCATTTACTTTAGTTGATTTGGCCTTGGTTTTAAAGGTGACCAGCAGTCCTTCATGTGTGGTGAGGTGATAGTTGAACTGGTTTTGTTTGCTGGTCTCCATGTTGCCTTCTCTCATGGGTTTTGGTTGTGTGTGTGTCTGTGTGTGTGGGTGTGTGTGCGGTGTGTGTGTGTGTGTGTGTTTAACTGTGCACCAAAACATCTTCAAGAAAATTCTTTCTCCTCTCCTATTTGGTAATCACATCATAGCAGATGCCCAGTCAAAATCAAATGAATGCACAATAACTCACCATGATTTTCTCTGCAACAGTCTAGAAGCACACACATTGTCTTTGTGCTGGTACCCTGTATTTTTTGATGGTCACACCTTACAAAATAATATATATTAGGCTAATAAAAGCACATTAAAAGAAATGATGTGATGTGCATTTACTAAGTTTAAAAGATCCATGACCACTTTGGTGCAAACAGTTGGTGCTAAATAAATAGGCATTGAATCAGTTGTCATTACAGAATACAGCTTTGCTACCACTCTCATGAATAGAAGCACACTTTCAAATTGCACCCTGTTAAATCTTCTCTCATCTCTAACTGTCCTTAATAATATCTTTTTCTACTCTGTTGTCTATCAATTATCAGTCTATATTGCATGAGGACAGCTGAAACCAATGTTTCGCCATTACCTTGAGGAGTCGTTAGGCAATATGTCACAATATTACGCAGTCGTGGCCTTTTTTGAACTGATCATAATATATCCTAACTTTAATAGCAGGTGACCTTTATTTTCAAAATTAATTTCAGGTAGTATCATTGTGATTTAATATTCCACAGGAAGTTACCCATTCTCCAGAAGATGATAATATTAGCAAAGTGGGTCATGGAATGATGTATATTACTAATGCATTTTGAACTTATACAACAACATACCAATATTTATTGTTATCATGATTGTCCTTTTGAGTCTGTGCCAAAACTTGTAGAACATGTTGTTCACCAATATTTTTTTCTAAAATAATTCAAATTCAGACACGCTGATTATTCCAAAATGTGTGTACTGTAAAGCTTAACTTTTAGAAAATTGGGAAACTAAATGAAGAAATTTTTCATACAAAAATGCTTCATCATACAAGTAGTCTTTTTATTTTTTCTATTACAACTGCAAAGGTAGTTTACATTTATTATGTTGCTTTTCAAGTAGGGCATTATTTCACATGCTTTCAATATTTCTTGCTACCATCATATGAAGTCAATACTATTATTATCCTCTTTGACTGAGAGAAGAGGAACCTAACCTTGGAGAAATGAAGTAACTTATCCTGTGTCATATGACTGAAGGACAGTCCAACCTGAAAGCCTTCAGTCTTCAGGACAAATTGCTTCATTTCTAGAAAGTTACTTGTTCACCAAATGCTGCATTCTAGGTTCTAATGCAGTCTGAAGTTTCACAATGACGTAGGTGGTATGCCTTTCTTTCTATTTATCCTGCCTGGGAATTTTCTAGATCCTGTCTTTTTCAAGACTGAGGATTACTATCGTTCTTCAGCCGAGAACAATTCTCAGCCCCTTTTCTCTCCAAATAAAACTCGTCTCATCCTCAGCTCTCCTCTGGTGTCTAACGTATACTCAAATCTTTCAGCCCGTCCCATATATTGTTACATTTTCCTCTGTTTCCCATCTTTTTATTTCTTGAAGCTTTGGTCTGAATTATTTCTTTGTCTACATCTTTGGAGTTCTATGTCTTCTTACATTTGTCCATTGGATTTAGTGGTGGTTTCTGAGGTTTTGTTTTCTAGAACAAATTTGAGGTGATAGTCTTTTCAGATCTTCTCTGCAGCTTTTTACAGTTCCTATTCCCTGCAGCTTTTCTCAGCCTTGCCTTTTACTTCCTTTATTGTGGTGACTGTTTGAATGTCTCTTGCTTATAATCCCAATGTCTGAAGTCTGTAGACATGTCCCTTCTGATTAATGTTGGTCCTGGCAGTCTTGCAGAGGGCCTTCTTCCTGCTGTACTGAGTCATGGGGATTCCTTGGGCTCTAACTCAGAGATGCCTTCCTCCAAAAAAAAATTATGTTGATTTTTGCCAGACATCTCTTGGAACCATCTCAAATCAAAGTTTCATAGGAGATACCCAGACCTCCAAAGCAGTGCATAGGGGAGGCTGCAAATCTTTAAAAATATTCGCAAGTTCTCTAGGACAGGTTATTTTCCCTTTTCCTTTTCTTTTTTGCTCAACAATGTGCCAAATCCATCCTCGCTACAATCCTTTAGGAGCAGGAGTTGGAAAGGCAAAGACATTGTTACTGCTGGTTTCCTTGTCCTTTGAGGATTAGGACCCTTTGGGGCCCCAGCTCAACATAAGTAGTATGTCCTTTTCCATTCCCATACTTGGAGACCTCAAAGGATCTGCCAAAGTTATAACTCTCATTTGACAAAATATAGAAATATCCTTGGGACACTGGCAACTTAAGAGCTTCATTCTCTACTCACCTTGCTATATCTCAACTTCTTCTTCAATTTTGTCTTGTAGGCTTTACCATCTTGTCACCTCTTAGATGCTTTAAAGAAAATCTTTTTTTTTTTTTTTTTTTTTTAGATTTTATTTATTTGACACAGAGAGAGAGTGCGCACACAAGCAGGGGGAGCAGCAGAGGGAGAGGGAGATGCAGGCTCCTGGCTGAGCAGGGAGACAGATGTGGTACTCAATCCCAGGACCCTGGGGTCATGACTAGAGCTGAGGCAGATGCTTAAAGAACTGAGCCACTCAAGCACCCCCAGAAAACCTTTAAATACAGATTTTGTTTTCAACGAGATTTCTCTGAATGATTTAACCTTTATGGAACCATTCAACATTCAATGATGCAGACATTATTGAAAAGAGGAGCCCTATAAATAATGGGACAATGTCTTTTTCTTAAGAGGGATTGCATTCTAGTCAGAGAATTGTACCAAGAATGGTGTAAAAAGAAAAAGTGATTCTGAATTATAATATGAACCATGAAGAAAATGCACAGTGAGTAGACATAGATATTAATGGAGGGATGCAGAGGAGTAGATATTATATAAAAGCTTACTGTTTTTCCTAAATTCAAAGGAACTTGGAAAACCAACAATAATCTAGAAAGGAACTTAAGATTTTAAAGAGGTTAACATCAAATTAAATGCCTTGTAACAGATGACTCAGGCACAGCATGATTTAGGGTTTAACAGTAAGAGGACCAGATGGGGAATGGGGTTTCAGGGATGGAGCCCATGAGTCATTTCCCTGGTGAGTATTGGTCTTGGAAAAGTCATCTGACCTAGACAGTGTGATTTAACCACTAAATCATTGCACAGTTTTTGCGTTATCTATAAACGCAAGGCACTGGGCTTGGCACTAGATGGAGATGGTCAAAGAAAGTCAGTGTGAAGGTGAGCAAAGCAGGGTTTCTGCACTTCCTGCAATATGGAGCTAATATACAGCCGGGGGAAGGGGTACTCTATGTATAAAACTTCACATCTGCTAATCCGAATTCTAATCTCAATTCTGTAGTTTGACCTCGAGTCAACCAGATGATCTGGATAGTGTAGATTAAGATGGCAGTTTTCACACCGGGCTCCCTGGAAGAGTAAGTGTTCTGCGGATTCCCTCTTCCTCACTCTTGCTTGACGCTACCCAAAGAAAGGGAGGAGGGTACATCTGAAACTTTGCTTGGAAATCAACACTAGCATTCCCCATTATCCTTCCAAGTATTGGGTTTTCCTGTAACATTTCCTGAGCATGCACAAAGAATGGGAAGCTCACAAACATTTGAAAACCTACTGTTTTTTTGGTTTATTGATTTTTTCGTTGTTGTTGAAAAGGTAAAAGAGTTATAAGAATTGTGTAAGACTGCTTTTCATTCTGACGGTGAAAGCACTAAGGGGGAATTGCAAATTATCACAAAGGATTTCCACTTGGAAGCATGGACGAAACATCAGCCACTGGCAGAACATATTGGTCTAAAGTGAAAGGGGAAAAAAATCTATATATCTAGATATAAAATGTATAAAGACTATAGCTATATAATATATAATTCTATAATTATATTATAAAGCATACAGATATGTAGATAAAATAGAGAAAGAGTTAATATATACAGAGATACATTTTGAGTTTTAAGATAGAAATAATTCATGCTCATGAAGCAAGACTTCAAACAGTCTAAGTTATAATTGAAAAGCAAATGCTCCTTTCCTAGCACACTCATTTCCACTTATTCTGTATTCTTCCAGAACCTTTCCATACTCCTCTCCGACAGACTTGTGCAGTTTTTCAAACACAAAGGAAATTATGCTGTACATATAATTTGATATTCTCTCTTAATATACCTTGGATATTTTTCTGTATCAGTACATCTTCCTTTTCAATACTGTAAAGTATTTCATGACGTGAGTGTAGCATAATTGATTTAACCCGTCCACTATGGGCAAACACTTAACTATGTTTTTATAACCTGTCTCCAGTTGTTTCGCTATTACCAGGATGCTGCCCAAAACACTCCATTTGCCACAAACACTCCGTTTGCTACCAGCTCCGAACAGAAGTGGGAGCTGCTTTCGATGCTGTGTCATGTATTTTCTCAATCAAGAGATTATTCAAGTGCAAACACTCATGACAATTTTTGATGCTTACAGGAAATCCTCATGTAACTTGGTAACTACTGGGTCAGAAATTCGTTTTGAGCTTAGTTTAGCATATGCTGTTTTGAAGTATAACAGGCAATCAAGTTTGTTAACAAATGAGGTAAATGAATGCCCTTATCTGGGACAGACCGGAATTGATTCACTGATGCAGCAAACTCGTTTTCTGAGCACTTGTTCTGTGCTCAGCATTGGCACTACACGAATAAGATATGGTCCTGTGCTTGTAGCACTTGTGGGAGAGACAGTCATGTTCGCATAAATTGCAGTACAATGTAGCGAGTGTTGTCATAGAAGAGGTGCCCTGTGATTCCGCCAGTTTAATGTGAACACTGAAAAGGATGGACTAGAGCTGCTGAGCTCTCTACCCGTGTCTGCAGTCGCTCTTTAGGCATTTTCAGCAGCTGTTCGGTGTTCTCTGTGGAAGAAAACAACAAAAACAACAGAGAATTTGGCAAACAGATTTAGTTTTCATGTGCTTTGTAATCATTTCCTATCTGTGGTTCATGTATTTTTTTCCTCCAAAATGAAGGAGGGATCTATCTCCCTCCTCTTACCTCTCTAGCAAGTCCTCTGTTCCTTTGTGTATCTTTATGTGCCCTTCAAATGCAGCAGAGGTTTCTTCTCGCAGAAGTCTGTCTATGTTAAATTCAGATTAATAAGTGGCAATTTAACCACTTACACTTCACCCTCTATGCAAACCTGTGCCACCACGAATGCTGTGTATTCTTTTCTCTGATCAGAAGGTGCCTATTTGGATCCCTCTTCTAGAGCAAGTATTTTTATTGTGGTCAAGAAGCTTTGGAATATATCTAAAATAGGGTGCCTGAGTGGCTCCTTAGGTTAAGATCTCCTTTCAGCTCATGTCATGATCCCAGGGTCCTGAGATCGAGTCCTGTGTCAGGCTCCCTGCTCCGGTGGGGGAAGGGGGCTGCCTTTCCCTCGGCCCCTCCCAACTGCTCATTCTCACTCACATGTGCTCATGTGCTCACTCTCTCTGTCTCTCCCCCTCACAAAAAAACAAAATCTGTAAAAAAAAAAAAAAAGAAGAAGAAGAATACATCTAAAATAACAATAATAATAATATAAATAATAATAGCAACCATTTATTAAATCCTTACCACCTTGATAGTGCTTTACATACTGCACTAAGCACTTCATCATCTTATTTGATTTCCATAGCAATCAATTTCTCTGATTTACTCATGAGAAGCATGAGGCAAGGAAGAGGTAACTCATGAAGCCATAGAAGATGCAAACTGCAGAGCCAAGATGGAAATCCAGGTCTGTCTATTTCTTTGTGCAGACTTTCAGCCACTACACAATACCTCCACAATTAAGGATTGTTTTCAAATCTGGCAGGTATTGATTTTTTTTTAAATTTTTTTAAAAGATTTTATTTATTTGACAGAGAGAGAGATCACAAGCAGGCAGAGAGGCCGGCAGAAGGGGAGGGGGAAGCAGGCTCCCTGCTGAGCAGAGAGCCAGATGCGGGGCTCGATCCCAGGACCCTGCAATCATGACCTGAGCCGAAGGCAGAGGCTTAACCCACTGATCCACCCAGGCGCCCCAGGTATTGATATTTCTAAACCACATGCAAAAGCACCAAATGTATACTCCTCGCCCTTCACCCCAACCCACCCCCATACCAAAACAGCAATGTTTCCTGGACTTAAGAAGATACTTCCTGCCTGGATACAATGAATAAAAATAAAGTTTATTTTAGGAGTCAAGTTTTGAATATATTTGAGATATTTAAGTTTTATACCTATCTTCCCGTGTTACTTTGTTGCCTAAGGGTCTTTATGGATACTAAAGTCTCACTATTTTTACCAATTTCTACTAAATTATGCTGGAAGAGAAAGCTAATGCTAACAAAGGAGGTAGCTTGACAGATAAAGCCCCAAGGAAGAAAAAAAAAAAATTATCTATATTAAAGTAGTATTAGCCTAATCCCATAACCCAAAATACTGTACTTGGATTAACCAATCTCTCTTAGATAAGGAGGATATAAATTAGCAATGGAAGGGTTGGCCCAACCTCTCTGCTGGAAGCATATTATTAAGAGACCATGCCCAATAGTATTAGGGAGAAATGTGTTTGACTACAATCTTGAAATCCAGTGGGAAAGGTGGCCAACTGGCATGGTTTCTTTTTATTAGTTCAGCCTCTCCTGCTTATACAGTGTGGTGAGGGTAAAACTTTATGTTTCATAGTCAGTCATCTGGTATAGACCATACCTATCATTGAGTTAGAAAATCTTTTGCAAAACCTCACTTTAATATAATCTATCTCATTTTATTGATCCAAAAGTTTTTTCTGAAAACAGACAAGTGTAACTTTTTGTGCCCCATCCAACCAAATCACACTTTGATAAAATTGTTTTCCTCTTCCATTGTTTGTACACATTTTTTTGATTGTCTGATAACATCTGCACATGGGAGTGTAAATTTCAATATTGTTGATGTTTCCAAATAGTTATAAGTTCCAGCTGTTAGTCCTTTTCTCTCCAACTGAGATCTAACATTACAAAGGAAAAGAGGAAGAAAAATATATATATATAACTAGTTCCCTGGCCTCTCATTATGGAAGAGATAAATTGTGTGGTAAAAATTTTATTAGCAATTACATTTTTAACAAATCAGAAATTCTCAGCAAGCTGTATATAAATATTCCCAGTTGTCTCTATCATTTTGAGGTGGGGAGATCAGTGATTATAACCTGAGTATGCAGAAAGTTCAGATAAAACACAAAATTCCATGCCCCAGAAAAATCGTTGTACGTACATAGAATTTCATAGATATGCATCAATCTACCAATTACAACTGAGCACCTTTTATGCTATTTTGAGTGTTTATAAAAACTTGATTTTCTCGGAAAAAAAATCTTTAATCAAGTCAGGAAATGTCTTTGTCATCCATGAAGTAATTAAGCAGCATCATTTTCAACTACCTGCTTGAACCCACTGTGCATTCGTGGATTGCCTGTTTAGGGGAATAAAACCCACATAATTATGCCGCATCTTTAACTTCTAAATTTAATGTAAAGTAAGTACAAATATACATTATGCTTAAATCCCTAGCAGCATTCTCTCCTTGAAGATAATCACTCTTTCAACTATACAGAGGAAATAATACAATAACCAGGCTTTCTCTCTAAAGGATTAAAAGCAGATTTTTTTTTTCAATTCCAAGGTAGTAAACTGAATGGATATGAATTGGCAACAAAGGACTTAATAGATGGATAGACGGCATGGTTTCTTTGTAACTGAATTAGTCTTTCTTCATCCTCACAGACCAGTGAAATCTGGCTCTTGTCTTGGCTAAATGAGAAGATAACTATCTTCCTATACCATAAGGTTATGATAGGATTCTCACTGTTTTCTTAGACTGGTGCTTTTCCCATTGAGTGTGTCATCCACAAACAGACTACACAGTGTCTTTGGGAAATTGAGGTCAGGAGGGAATATGCCACTCTGCCTGCCAGGCTCCCCGATCTGTTATTTCACCTGCTGGGTACAGAAACTTCTCTCCCGAGTTCAACAAAGAAAGTGCTTCCTTGATTAATCACATACGAGTTCCTGCACCCAGGGTCAATGGGTGATGATTCCTTGATACATAGCAAGAGATTCCACCATATAAAGGTGATATTACTGTTGCCATCAACCCTTCTGGTATACATTGTTCTAACCTGCAGGTTCTAACCACAGCCAGCTTGTTTTAATAAAATTACAGAAAGAGACTCAACTCAAGACTGCAAAACACACTGGAAAAAATCTTTAAATTCCCTTGTAAACTTCCTATCCTCCTCAGAAACAAAATAACTCATGTTTTTCCTTTTAAGCAGATCTTGTTTTCTCCATTTTTCTGACTCTTATATTTCCATATTTACTATTTAAAACAACCACGAAATGGTTTTTTGCACAGATCACTCTTTTTTTTTTGGACAGAGATCACAAGTAGCCAAAGAGACAGGCAGAGAGGGGGATGGAAAGCAGGCTCCACACTGAGCAGAGAGCCCGATGCAGGGCTCGATTCCAGGACCCTGAGATCATGACCTAAGCCAAAGGCAGAAGCTTAACCCACTGAGCCACCCAGGTGCCCCTGCACAGGGCACTCTTACTCACACAGCTTCCACCCTGTCTCTGAGAGGCAACTAAGCTTGTCCCGAACTACTCACCACCACCCCCAAACAGCCTTGGCAGGGACCAGTGACTTTTGCTTATTTATCTGGCAAATGTTTTACCAAGCCATTATCCCACTCCATGCTGGATATCATTCTAGATATCAGAAGTAAAAGAATGAGCAAACCAGAATTAGTTTTTACATTCATAGAGCTTTCCATAAAATGGAGAAGATATTCATATTTTCAATCATTTTTTTAAAAATCTATGCTAAAAATGGTGACTTGTATAAAACAGAAAAGTTCACATGGCTGAGAGATGATCTAACCAACAGGTGTAATCTACTCAGAGGAATCAGGGAATATGTTCTTGATGAGATGACCTTGGTAACAAGCAATTAATTCCAGAATAGTAACAATAAAAAATATCCACTGGAATTTGCATAACACTTTTCTTTAATGATAATACCTCCAGTTCCTCTACCAAAATTAGTGGTATTGTCAAAGAATTCAAGAAATGTGTACTGTTAGAAAGGAAAAATAGGTTTAAAAATAGTTACTAGACAAAGAAAATACACATTTACATGCGTATTTGTGTTTCTATATTTTGGTCTTTATCTACCACTCTTTCCTAAAATGTCAGAGATTGTAGATAAAGTCAGTGTCCTTGTTTTTTTATCAGAAGATCTGATTATAGTATCTTATTTGGCAGTTAAAAGTTCATGGCCAGACCTCATGCCCTATTAGCTCACCGTATAACACAGTGAAGCTTCTGGGCCCTGGAATTAACCTTACAAAATACCAACCGCTTCTCTACCACCTACTAGTATTCAGGGAAATTACATCAATTTGGGGGACCTCAGCTGTCTTGGCTTTAAAATGAAAACAATGTGCTGTTTTTTTAATCAAAGAGAGTTTTGTGAGAATTAAATGAGCATGTGTTTTAATAAACATTTATATAGTGGTTATTGTGTCTCAAACACAGTTTCAAGAACTTTCCCAATGTTTATTCAATCCTCATAACATAGCAATAAGAATGGCTCTATTAGGACACTTTATCACATTTTACCTGTGACCTGGCCAAGGTGATACAACTAATAAAAGGCAAGTCTCACCATCAAACCCAGAACTGCTCTCTCCACCATTACACATGGAAGCACTAAATGAAAGTGCTTTATACATATCCACAGGGGGGAAAAAAATGTGAATTCCTATTCACTTTGATTATGTATGTCTCTATGAGTAGCAATTACAACTTTCCCCAAATTACTACTATGTTCTAGATTCACAATTAGACCTCCTCTTCCTTTTCTTCCACTTCTTCCTCCTTACTCTTTGGACAAAAATGTCATTCTCTTTTTCTTCTCTCTTGTATGTGTGCTCTCATTGATTTCTTTTAGTGGGCAGATATGTGACCTCTCCTTATTTTAATTAAGCCAGGAGTATTATAAAATGCTTATGGAAGTGTATAATATCTGAATTGAGTATAAACATGGCTTAGGTAGCTAAGATTCTAAAATCCCATGTTTATATTCTAAGACAGTTCTTCAGGCATTCCTCAATAGGGTTGAGATTTCAATACCCACACTAATCATCCATTGTCTTCTCATAGAAATTACCAGGTTAATTTATGCCACAGAACATAAAAGAGTTACAAGTACTTTCTGAGGAATGCCCAGTCAGGGGAGGGAAGGGTGGCTGAGAGCGTGCTCAAAATTAAATTTCATTGAGATATTATCACTTACTCAACACCACAAGGAAATCAGAAGAATTAGGTCTTCCTTTGGCATCTGCCAATGATTCTGTGTGAACTTAGAATTGGATCATCTGCTCCAGATAGGACAAAACCTGGACTTAAGTCTACTTCTACACATTCAGGGAACTATTTGGAATATTGAAATATACTATTTCATACCTTAAAGAAAATATATCACATCCTCAAAATAATAATAGAGACTATTTTCATAAGGTTTTTTCTACTTTCTAATATGTTAAAAAATCAACTGGGCCATCTCCTCCCCTCTGGGGGGGGGGGGGAGTCATTGTGGAATCATGATTATGGCATGTAAGGGAATTGTTCTTATATATAATACTTTTATTTCATTTCCTTTTAAAATCCAATAAAATGTTATCTCCTCATGAAAAGTTATAAAATTTTAGTCCTCTTGAAAAAGATTATAATTAATCTGAGGTTTCAGACACATATTTAATCTATTAGTAGAAAAATGTTCCATCTCTACTATAATTATGTTGAAAAAGTTTGAGATGAGACTTTAAAAAATCTTTACCCATGCATTAAACAATTTTGAATATTGCTCTCTTTTTCCAAGAACAGACCAAGGGGAAATATACTCTTAGCAGCAGTACAAAAGATTTAGGCTAGTGAGAGAAATGGCCTCTGGTAGTTCTCACATCATGGAATTTTTTTTATCAGTGGAAATCACAGACCCTCTGTGTTAAGGGCTTCACAATAGAATTTTCACCTTTCAAATACAATTTAGGTTTAACACTGTTTTGAGATAAGGCGTGAACTGAGAGGCATCTCAGCATCTTTTGATCCCTCACCTTGAAGGGCTGAACCAGACCATAATAGCACCAATCTTGAGTAAAGAAGTGGAACCGATTTTGCTAAAACATCTGAAATATACTCTTCCTAAATAGTAACACCTGGTCATGCAGAAAGTCCCAAGGAGTCTTTGTTCCCAGGAGATTCCCCAACCCAGTTTTCTGCTGCTGGAGAGGCTTCAGGAACATGGCTCAGGTCAACGAGGTGCCGCCATGGGTCTAGTCTCTGGGCTGTTCTTTAAGTAGAATTGTTTCTCTGACTCTCCTCACTCTCAAGTTTTGACTACAGTGCAGTTTCAACGAGTCCTATCGATATTTTTCTGTTAATTAAAAATAACAAACACCGTTGTTGTCTGAGAGAAGTTGTGCTTCTCCCTGGTAGATGCCACCACAGCCCGAAAATCACTGACTTTAGGGAAAGCAGAACCCTGCGCCCCAATCAGCAACATCTGCAGTATGAAAGGGGACTCCAGAGGTTAAAACCAATTTAAGCTTGTCAGTCTCTAGGCAAATGCCGCAGAATCTTCAGAAACAGCTTGTGATGGGGGAGTGTTGAATGGAAATAAGCTCAATCAACCTTCCAGTTTGGATCATTGAGAAGGCTGGGATTTTTAAAAATTGTATTTATTTATTATTGTTTTGTCATGTTTTGGTTTGGGTTCCATTTGGTTTAAGCTCCTTATTCCTCGTCTGGTGTTGCTGGAAGAAATGTGTGTTCCTGCAAGATAGATTTCCTCCCCTGTCCAGAAATCTTCATGGAAGAGAAGTTCATTGCTACCATCTGTATTTGGTTTAGGAGAGCTTTGATTAATAAGGACCACCCTATTGTTCATTTGTCTGACATGTGGAAATATTTGTAATCTGTTCCTGGTGAGAGAGATTTCAGCAAGGACCTGGCTTGACTTTCAAACCCACGTTGCCAATGAAAACCAGCCTCCTGAATCCAGAGGTCAGTGGGGAACAAGCAAAGGTGTTTTATCCGCCCTTCACCCCCTCCTGCAAACACCAACACCTGTTAGAAGTGAGGTTGAAACGATCCTGTTGGAACTCTGGGACAGAGACCCAATTCCAACCTGAAAGAGGCTCTGATGTGTGGTGTATAATGACAGCCGGAGACTGCCCACTGCTACACATCATTATCATTCAGATCATGAAAGAAAATGAAATGGTTCAAGCAGATAACAGCTGTTTTTATTCTGCTTTTCAAAAATTCTCTTAAACAACCTGATCTCGTTGCTTTTATTTAAGGGTGAACACCCAATTGTAAACATAGGAGAGATGCATTCTCATGATGTCAGTAATAAAAGCATGTATAAAGCAGCATGTGTATTCTGGAAAGCTAACTAACCATTAAAGCCAAGAAACATAGTCTGGCACAAATCTTATTATGTGTCCAAGAGGACTTGATGGTATGCACATAAGAAAATGTAATGAAACAGCGGGAAGGGGAAAAGAAGGGAGGGGAAGGAGCCAGAGGGTTGGGGGTGCGTACTTTTTTTTATAACTGTGAGATGTTAGCAAAATTAGAGGAAAGCAAAGCTGCCAAGATCATCTGAGAAAAGGGTTAGCATAGCAAGTAGAAATGCAAGCAATTGGGTTTTTATTTCATTGTATGTTGGACTACAGAAACACCTCTTCGCTTTTTTATCTATTAGTTATGGACAATGGGGCAGTTAACCAAGACACGGACAGGAAAAAGGAAGAGGTCCAGTTTTCCTTTTATCAGGAGTTCAGATCTCACGTGGGCAACATGCATCTTTTGTGTTTATAATTGTTCCAATGGTTATGATAAGTATTCGGGGTAGCTTGCTTCAGGGATTCAGCATCTCACATTGGTCATCAGAAAACTTATAAAATTGATAATCATCGTGATTCTTCATTTTTTGCAAAAATAGAGCAAGAAAATAGGCAATCTCTCCTAGGTGCACTATATGATGACGGTGTTCACTTATTAATTTTTTTTTAATTTCAGCACAATAGGTAGCATCCTTTATGAAATGGATCCTATGTGTTAATAAAAGCAGAAATAGATCCCTTTACTAGACTTGATAATAAAAAGGGAAGCCTATGTAGGTGTAAACTTTGAATGTATATATTCAAAGTTTACACCTAACCTTGGTTTATGACCTGCATAAAGTATGACATTCAACCAAAAAAAAAAGAGTTCAACAAGCAATTTAAAATGGGAATCTGGGGCACCTGGGTGGCTCAGTGGGTTAAGCCTCTGCCTTCGACTCAGGTCATGATCTCAGGGTCCTGGGATCGAACCCCGTATGGGGGGCGGGGTCTCTGCTCAGCAGGGAGGCTGTTTCCCCTTCTCTCTCTGCCTACTTGTGATCTCACTCTCTCTCTCTCTCTGTGTCAAATAAATTATTTATTTATTTATTATATGATTATTTTAAAATAATAAAATGGGAATCTAATGTTCATAAGCTTAGACCTGTGCTTTATAAAAGAAAGGAAGAAAGAAAGAAAGAAAGAAAAGTAGAAAGCATTAAAAATGTCAGCTCTGTAGACTTGCTGCTAAAAAAATTCTTGTTCACCTGTGCATAAAATACAACCACCCCCAAGGGTGTGCAATTTTACAAAGGCGAATTAATCTTTTATCTGCCCAACATTCAAACTACAATGTATTTCAAAGTTGGAGGACATAAACCACTAAATATGAGATTGTTTTAGATAGCTCTGCCAAAGAAAAACTATAATGCATGGCTTGGGGTCCTGAATTATAGCTGAATTTTCTGCTCTCAGACGTTCATTAGTTTATGTTCAAGGGGCCAAGGAAAAGTAGCAATACCTTGCACCACCCTATGACATTCTATTCTTTGAATCCAATCGGAAATAATGTGGCAAACCAGTGTTTTGAAATGGCATTTCCAGATCAGTTAGGAACAGTGTTCAGATTTAACTGCAAAAATTTTTCATCAGTGTGAAAAATGTGGATTCCATGGGCGTATGTTAAAATATAGCAGTAATGCACACACACACAAGTGATCATTCCTAATGGCTTAAACTGATACTCAAATAGTCTATTCATTATCAACTATGGCTATGTTAGTTTTCCAGGTTGTGAGTTATCTGCACCCCAAGCTCCTTTTCTTCTTCTTTCCTCCTAAGCACCTGGGTAGGGTCATTCCACTCACTGCTGTGCCTACCGCTGAGAAAGAATTGCAAATAAAAAGAGACTATAAGGAAGACACCCATCACCATGGAGAGGAACACAAAGTGTACACAGATTTATGCTAATGAGTGGCACTAAATCTCTGAAGAATACATGGTTTTAAACAATACACCCAAATAAGGAACTTGAATCAGCAAATACATCCGGAAACAAGAAGCCCCGTAGGCTAGACAGCCAGGGGAGCCAGGGGAGGCCAAGGGTATTAGCCCTGAAATTCAGAGTCTTGTTTCTATTTATGGCACATTAGATAGTCATGTGGCTTTGAGACATGAGTTTGGAGACCAAATGAATAGCAAGTTTGAAGGCTGACTGCCAAATGACTTGAAACATCTGAGAAGTGAAAATATCCCTGAACCAAGGCACGCTACTGTATTGAAAACAATTACTGTTCTTGATCATTTTTCTGCTTTAGATCAAGTTATGTCTCTTTTGGTGGGAGCAGGTGTACTCATGGCTTTGGGAACAGTAACTAATCAAATCACATATGGACACAACACCCCCCCACGCACACATTTTTGGTAAACCCATGCAAACGAAATCACAACTTCTTAGCATCTCAAAGAAGAAGAAGAAGAAAAAAAAAAACCTGTGATTTGTTACCAAGGAAGCATAAATTTCACCTTCCCACTTCTCTGAGATTCGTAGTAATCCAAAATCAAGTGAGCAGAGACACATTGAAAATCTGCTCCTTTACCCCCTGCTTTTGGGATATTAATGACTACAATATGTCTACCGCTTATTCGAGCAGGAAGAAGAACTGCTTCCCAGAGGGAAGGAGAAACTGGGAACAGACCCAGAGGAGCAATAAGTTTGTGGACAGGTCTAAAGAGCTCTCAATATCAGCACGTTCCAGAGCTTAGTAACAAAGCTTAGACTATTGCATAATCTGTCCATCAAAGTCAGCACACACGATTTCTTTCAATCTTACTTCTAGAAGATGACTTCTTTTTCATAAATGGGCATTTTCCTTACACCGAAATTTATTGTACGATGCTAACAATTAGTATCTGCCACTGCCTGTTTTGTCCTGGTCATAACAGGGTTTAAAGAATCAGAAAGAAGGGGGAAATGTATATTTGAGGCCATGTAGTAAATGTAGTTTCCTCTTTAAAGCTTTCAAAATGCTTATTTTGATTTTGAAGGGTCCCCCTGCTCAGGTGCCACTCCTTTTTCACTTACTTTTTTCTCAATTGTCTCGCTTTTCTCCACACATCCCTGATGTAGATTAACACAGGCCTCCGAGCCCCAGGCATCAAAGGAATTAGGTCAGACCCAGAAGAAATCAGGTTGCAGGCAAGAAAAAAAAAATTAATAAAATAGAAGCTATGCCAGCCTGGTACTTCTGTATTCCTTCAGGCAGACTAAGGAGCTCTGGCCTTAGATGTGACAGTATTAAGTAATAAGGACGCGGGGGGGGGGGGGGGGGGAGAAGAAAAGATGTTGGAGAGACCAAAGATTTTAATAGCACTAGCAACATGATGATAGGCTGAATTTCTTTAAAACTAGACTGTATATACTGCTTGGGTAGAGTGAGTTCTCAGCCTTAAAACAATATTGTCAACCAAAATATAATTCCAGGAAAGATCTAGTGCAGCATCTGTTTTCCTGTGGTTTAGGTTTTGGGAAAAAAAAAACTATTTGGTATTTGTATTCCCCCTGAGATCAGTGGTCTTTTAAGGTATATATTATCTACCTCCAGGAAAGTCATCTTATATTAGCATGTTTAATGCTCACTTATTCAAGTAGCACTATTTTATGTGTTTTTGGGTTATTCTAAGGACAAAAGAGAGAGAGAGAGATTTTATTAGAAGATGTCCACGCTCAGTTCATTCTCCAGATGACCATTTTAGTTGCCATTATCATTCCTGCCGAAATGATTGGAGGAGTAATTCGAATTCAACCTATCACATTATCCAAGGGCATTCTATGAATAGCAGCCACCAGAGCAAGTTCTGGCAAAGCTGCAAAGGCAGCCTATCAAAGTCAGCAGTAATATTCGAGAGTGTTTTCCAGAGTTAGCGAATGCAGAAGAGAATATTTATATGTGATCTCTCAAACTATAGAAAGTATTTTGGGAGAGATGTTTTTTCACAGTCCTTAGATTAGCCATTATGCATTCTCTAAGCATTCTCAAGGAGTTTGGGGAGGATGCAAGAAATCATTGGATGAAGCTAGCCACACTTACACCTGTTATCCCTTTGGGTCCTCCCTGAGGGAGATCTTGGCGTCTTTAGTGCCTCCTTGTGTGATAAGAAAATGCGGCACAGGCATTAAGCAACTTGTCCAAGACCCTAGAAGGCAACAGAAATGAAATTTGAACTCAGGGCATTGAAAAGAAGCTCCAGTGCCTTCTTCCCCGTGCTGCGAGCAGTTTCAAGTTTTAGAAAAGGCAAAATCTTCTTGGGCTTCTGACCATAGTAAATCTCAGCTCCTGAGAGCTCTCAGACGTACCTTCAAAAGGTTAAAAACAGAACAAAAACTATTGTCATTTTCAGCCCTATTCTTATCAATACAATAATTTTAGCCAAGTAAAAATATCATTCTAACTAATATACACTGAGAGATTATTTCATGACAGATACGGGTGTATTTCTTGCATAAGTTAATGTAATAGCCACTATACAGGACAGGACATAATATTATTATTCCAACTTGAAGAAAGAGCAATTGAGTCTTAGAAATGTAGAGTACTTTCCCCCCAGGTTATCAGCTAGAAAGGGATAGAGCCAGGATTTAGACCAAGTTGTCTGGTTCCAGAGACAGTATAAATAACCACCAGCTCTATTGCTTCCTCAGGTCATTGTTAATCGAATCATTATATCACACTGTACGTAAAGGAGTGGCATTTCATTACATGATTATGTTGCGAATATAAATGAACACCAATTATTAAGAACATGTTTTACATATGCATATCTTTTGTCCAGAATTACCTTTTCTCTTCCCTAGCTACCTCATTCTTCTTGCTTGTCTTTTAAAATCTGGCTTTACCATTCGCCTTCCCGGAGTCATCAGTGTGATTTACAAGCCGCTCTGTCCTTGCAGAGTCGTGCCGTAATGAGATCTGTCACACTGGACTGTATTGATACACCTGACTTTTTCTCCCACCGGACTTGAAGCATTTTGAGGGAAGGCACTCCGTCTTTCACATCATTTGGTCACTGGTAGTAGCGCTCGTCATGTAGAAGGTGCCCAAAACAGGTTGCATTGATGAATGAAGGAACGAAGAAAGAAAACAGTGTGTAAATACTTGGTTGAAAGAGAGAGATGATTGGATGAAAGATGGATGAGAGATGCAGGGGTGGAAATAGAAAAGGACACCTAACACATGCAGACAGGAAATTCATGGATCCGTCCAATGGATGGGCCAAACTTCAAATGAACAGAGCTTCTTGGGTGTAGGTCTTCAAAAAAAATCCATTTTACTATCTTACCTTTGAATACTGTTCTTTCTGCTAGTGTTTCCTTTCAGTAGTCATTAACTATGATTCAGCCAGTTAGTGGTAAATTTACTCTTGGAAATTTTGGGTTTTGGAGCTGGATTTCACTCCTCTGAAGTCAGACACCCTAGATACCTTTGGATAGAAGAGATGCATCACACTCTTGGCTGCCTAGCTTCAGCTACTCCATAGTTTTCTCCACCATTTGCCTGGCAGATGGTCCCTGAAGATTTAGCCTCTGTTACCCCTACAAGATTTTAGCAATGAAAATAGCATGAAATCCTAAACTACTGCCAAGTGTGAATCTTCTACTTCACAACAGATATTTCCTCCTGGTCCTAATAAGGAATAACCCACATAATATCTCTGTATTTTAATATTATGCCATTCCAAATGGCAGATTATATTTACCTACCTGTCAGAACAAGGAAAAAAACAATGTTTTCCTCATTAATAATCACAACATTGTAAGAAAACATTAATTTTGCCCCCCCCCCCAAAAAACCCACAGAAATTACAAGCTACCTTCAGATGCCTTTCTGATACCATTTATGAATATAATTCTCTGTTTAGAGTACAATTACCAGAGAAAAATTTTTCCACAAAGGATTTGGGGCTGTTTATAACCAGAGATATAGCCACTGCTTGGAGAGTTGCACTGGACAATTACTAGTCAAAGCTTAAAAATATAAAGGCAAGTAAAGATTGGTCTTTTACTTAAAGTCAACAGTTTCCTGATTCTAGTCAAGAAAAAGAGTTTACTGGACTTCCTTTGACACTATTAAACAGCTTTTCATTTTTGATCTGATAGACTAATTATTTTTCCAAAGTGGTATAATTTATCCCTTCAATTATTTCTTCAGATGTCGATAGCCTACTCTTTGTCAGGCACCACAGTGTAATGTATTTTCTGACTAGTGGTTAAATATCTTGTTTCTCTCTCACTATGTTTTTGCCCTCAATGACCTAGTGTTTATGACTACACAAACTAGCCGGTCAAAGTCTCCAAATAAAATAACATCGGGGGCAAAATATACATGTGTGGGAGTTTATTTTAATTAAGAGCAATAGCAGTCTGCAGCTTACATAATTTTAAGCTATTAGAGATCTGAGTCAGCTTTAGAACACATAAATTCAAATTGTTGTTGGTTGCTACTGAATGGCAAGAGAAGTAACTGGAGTGTTGCCATCTTTTGGTTATGTAAATGAGAAAATATGCAAAATCTCCACTCTTGTTGGGCCAAATATTTGTGTATAAAATTTAGGCACTGTCACAGAATCAGAGTGTGTGTGTGTGTGTGTGTAAATATGTGTGTGTATAAATAAATATAAATACATAAAATATGTATTTATATATGCCTATGTGTTTTATATGCATTTATGAATATATATGCATATGTACTTTATATATTTAAATATTTTTAAAACTTTGACACTATATATTCACAGTAGATGTGTTCCTAAACCTCTACAGGATACAAACAGCAAGAAAACAGAGCCACTGGGTGTAAAAAGTTTGTCCGAGAGGCCTAAGACAGATGGACTCATGCACAAAAGTCCTCACAATTTTGAAAAGTACCAACGTAAATTTTTAAACCAAATTAAAAATTACAAGTTGGAAAATGTTTGTGGGTTATCAAAACATTCTCTATGTCTGGCCTGCTCTGCACTGACTCATATTCTTGCAAGTCTCATGGGACACCTCTTAAACACACTTCACCTTTCTTTCTTTGGTTTCAGGGTAGAAAGAGTCCCTTTAACTCCTGAAGACAGTAAATCACAGTTTGTGTGGTGGTTCTCAGAAGACACTTAAAGGGCTGAATTGGATGCTCTACATAGCACCCTTGCCAAAAGAGTTCGGAAATGACTTCCAGCTTCCCACAGTAATAAAATGGCACTGTTTGGCATCTTTAAGGTAATAAAAGTGAAATTTTTTCCATTCTAGTAAATGAGAAGAGAGGCCTGGTTGTTTTAAAAACTGATTAAAATTCATGTGTTTTCCTCAAATTATAGAGCATGATATGAGCACGCTTACACGTGAACTTGGGACCACCTCAGAGCTCTGTTAGAGCCAGCTCTCTGAGGGAGACAGGATGTGCTAGTGGGTCAGTTGCAAGGGAGCCTGGGAAGGACCCGTCAGGTGCTGAGAATACTGAGGCCATGGTTCAACAGGGGGCACTGTTCCCTCTGAGTCCGTGGTGAATGCATTCAAAGTGAGCTCTTTGGAGGGTTGGGGTTTTTGTGTTGTTTTTTTGTTGTTTTTTTCTTTTGGCTTGAAGGAAGCGTTGTGGAAGTTCGTAAGTGCTTCTGGCACTGTTAAACAGCTGCTGAGTCTCATCACAGACTCTGGTTGCATTTTGGTTTTGGGAAAAGCTCTAGCAGACAGGTTTCGTGTCTTTGAGAAAGAGGCTTGTGCAAGGAATTATCGTCATTTGTATACGAGACATTTTAGATTCAGTCGCTCTCCAAAGTTTCAAAGGAAAATCTTTTGTCATTCCTTTGACTCATAGGGTCTAAGAGGAAGTCTGATCATCTTCCATTTCCCATCTGGGTATTCATAAGGCACCTGCATCTCTGGGATTTCTCCTAGACTACACAATGTTACCAACTGACAACAAACATTGTGCAAAGGAAGACCACCCTTCAGGAAAGGCACCTGTACGTTAGAAGCCTGTCAGCCAAAGTCATGGGATGTAGCTTCCTTTCCTTAGTCCTTATTTCAGCTGTACCAGAAGTAGAAATTATAATTGTGGCTGGAAAACTGTGGCTGGCTGGAAAACACAAGACAGATACTTTTTACATGTAGGCTAGCCCACATTCGTCTTTGTTTAATATGCTGCAATTACAAGACTATTACAAACAAATTAGTAGTATCACGGAAGAATTTTTAATGACTTACTGATTTCAATTATTGCCAAATACCTTCATCTAACCGTCACATCCTTAATTAAGAGACACCAGCGTGTGTGTTTATATAATCTCTTTGTTAAAATTATGCAGTGGTGGCCTCAGCAGTTAGGGGCTGGTCCATTCATTAAGTAGACACAACCATCAAAGAGGTTAAGTCGATATTACAATAGAAGCAGGATATGGACACACCCAGTTTAACAATAGTGGGGAAGGAGGTGAACTTAACAAAGATATGATAAGAGAAAGGGGAAATATTGCTGCAATGCTTACTGATGGTCTGTAAACACTCCAGTTCATGTTTATTAAGCCTCTGACAGCTCACTTCAACAAAGACAGAATTAGATGTACATGCTAATGCCTTTTGCTCACAAATACTCCCAATGAGTATGACCCAAATCAGAGCATCTGACTTCAGTGGGTAACCATCTGTGATAGAGAGGGGAATGTTTCCTTCTGGGCTAGCCCAGAAATACCAACGGAGACAGGATTCCTGCAACTAGTCCTTGATTTTCACCTTCAATAAGTATTTACCTATCAAATTATGTGGTCTCCAAGCAGACTCATGCAGAGGTTTTAGAAAGAAACTTATAGCCCCTGATACACTGCTAATCATCCACAAAATATGACATGACATGTTTAAAGACCTCTGCTTGCCCTTATCCCTCTGTCATGTGATTTAGCCATTCCTCTCAATACTTTGAGCTAAGAACTTTTAATGGCCAGGGAACATATTTAACTATGCGCAGAATAGTCAGTAGTCAATCAGTAAATATTTGCTGAATGAATAAGTAAATGAAGAAACATGTAAAAGTTAGTTTCTCATTTTTCTCGTTGCTAAAAGGAAGTAATCTTACTTGGGTACGTAAGACAATTCATGTTCTTGATTTTTTTTTTAAGTGTAATTAATTTATCCCTAAAAATATAAACTACACTGTGCTACCCTAAATAACCTTCCTGATTAAGAGTAGTAAGAGTTAAGAAAATAAATAGCTAGCAAATTCAACTTCTCTAACTCTTATATTAGCAAGAACTTTCTAAAGAGTTTCTAGTTGTATTTCAGTCTGTCCCCTCATCTCTCACTTCTCACCTCCTCGTAATTTATTCATCTTCTATACTCCAAATATTCCTATACACTTGTAGTAAATAAAATAATCAGTATCCTTTAAACATTTCTAATTGTGATCTTCTATTCTAACGTATCTATTTTGTATTCAATGGATAAAATTCCATTTATCCATTCACTTCACATATATTGGTGAGTGTCTACCATGTGCAAGATAACCTACCAAAATTTAAGGATGCAACAGAAAACATTCAGTTTCTCTTTATGCCACATGTTTCAGAGTTCACCTAATCCCACCGGTTTGCTTTGATTTGGCCAGTGGTCCTAAATGATCATATAGCCTGAAGACGTGCCATTATGAGAGTGATTCTGAATGTTGTCCATGTTGTCCGTACCTAGGAACCTGTGACCATGTATGTAGTAAAACAGGTTCTGAATTTCATTCCCTTAGAATCAGGCTCAGTAGATCTGGCACAGAGCCCAGAAATCTATGGCATTTCTCACAAGTATCCCAGGTAATTCTCAGGCAAGTGGTCTTTAGCACATACATTAAGAATCATTGTTTTAAGAATTAAATTTCCAGGTACAACATGTATCTTCTTTTATTTCCTCATTATTTTTTCTCTATAAAACACAATTTAAATATTCCTGAATTGTGTTCAACAATTACAGAAGAATCTGTTGTGATCCATGAGGACTACTATAGTATTTTTTTGTCCCTCTAAAAGGATGGGGATTCATGGGGATTATTAAATGTAATTTTTTTTTTAAATTCACATTTTGATAAGAAAAATACTTCAATTGCCATCATCCAATTCTAAATTGATAATTTATTGTGAGGGAAATGATGGATTTTGGTCATTTACTTTAACTATCATTTTACAGAATAATTTTCAGAAGTTTCCACTAAGTACTTTTTTTAACAATTTCTTTTGTAATTTTCCCTCAAAATATTCCGTTGGGTCCTAATATAAATCTTACCTAGGCCTTTAGAAAAGAGTAAGAGAAGTAAGATCTATTTTCCTTCTTATGTCAATAATGCCTTACTTCAAACTCTCTGAATGAATTATTTTTCTCTATAAGTCCTTCAGTAATATAGCATCATGTTACGGGTTGTGGACAGAATGACATTATTTAAGGTCAGAATAGTTAGAAAATCTGTGACGAGCCTCTACTTCTTCTATTAGGGTCTATCATCCTCCCTTAGAAATGTTGGCTTATTATTTCATAATAAGAGTTCCAGACATGATTTTCTTGCTACTAAGGTTGATAGGTCATTTCATTAAGAAAATCTGATATAGGGGCGCCAGGGGGGCTCAGTGGGTTAAGTCTCTGAGGTCATGACCTCAGGGTCCTGGGATTGAGCCCCACATCCGGCTCTCTGCTAGGCTGGTAGCCTGCTTCCTCCTCTCTCTCTGCCTGCCTCTCTGCCTACTTGTGATCTCTCTCCCTCTGTCAAATAAATTTAAAAAAAGAAAAGAAAAAGAAAGAAAGAAAGAAAAGAAAATCTGATATATTTCTAACCTTTTCTAATTTGAATGTTGTCATTGTAGGATCTGGTGACTTTTTATTTTTCTTAATTCAAGGGTTTTTTTTTTTTTTAATTCAAGTTTAATGAATATATAGTGTTATATTAGTTTCAGGTGCACAAGGTAGTGATTCAACAGTTCTATCCATTACTCAGTGCTCATCACAATAAATGTATGCTTAATCCCCTTTATCTCTTTTACCCATCCCCCCCAGACTCCTCCTCTCTGGTAACTATAGGTTTGTTCTCAGTAGTTAAAAGTCTGGTTCTTTGTTTCTCTTTCTTGCAAGTTTTGTTGTTGTTGTTGTTGTTGTTGTTGTTGTTTAAAATAAATCAGTAATCCCCAAGCTGCTTTAGGAGATTTCAGTTGATATTAGCCTAAGGGCAACCTTCAGTCAAAGGTGGCACCATTTAGACACTTTCTTTGCATAACAATACACATTTACTTTTTTTTCCCCCTTTTTAAAAAGAACTTGTTTTAAGAGTCTCACTTGGAAACAGCTCATAGTAACAGACAATTTTGAAATGTTCAGATTCTCTAAGTGCTCTAAAACATTCACCTGAATAATCCGGCTCACTAAAGACTGAAAGCCATTCTAGCTATTTGTGAAAACATTGTGTCCAACACCTGGTTATCCAACAAATATGTTAGGACCAATCAAAATAAAATGAACCATAACATCTCCCCCTCTAAAAACAATCAAAAAATGGATTTTAATTTTGAAAATTTTAAAGACTAAATAAATTTGAAATGCTGTTTTAAAATATATATTTCCACATGATAATATGCCCTTGGGCCTGGAAACAATTACAATAAAATTTTGTGGAGAAAACCCCCCACTGGTTTTGTGGTGGCATTTCTGCCATGGTTCCAATTAGAACTCCTATAAATCTTGGAATTGAGCAAATAGGGAAATAAAATCCTCATAAAATACTTGTCTGTATCCAAGCCGAAAAAATGAATTTGGATAGGATTCCAAGTCAAACTTTCTAACTTGTTGAAGTTGATCCATTATACCTGTTTTCCAAACTGTGGCAATTTACCTAAACAGTTCCATGTTAGAATATATACTTCGATCTTTCCTTTTTAAATGAAATCATAATAATTTTGACCCAATGTAGCCATTTTGACCAATGTAGCCATTTCCCCACATATGGTTCTGTTAGGAGGCACAAATAAATAAACAATTGAAATAGTTCCTCCACAAATAATGCTGAGGCAGAGAATGCAGGGATTCTGGGCACTGGGAGCCAGGGCCAGACCAGGCAGTGGAAGTCCACCTCAAAAGTGGACAAAGAAACTTTTGATCAACACCTTTACAATAGTAAAATGTAAGGTAGAGCACATTTACACTTTTTAGGACTGTTGAGCAGCAACCTCATGAAGAAAATCTTCTTTATCTTTTTAAATGTCATAATTGCATACTTATGAATGCTATGCAAATGATCTATTACTTGCTGAATGATGAATCCAAAATACTAAGCATCCTTAAACTTTGGAAAACACATGAAAACCTTTAGGACAGTGTTTTCAAATGATGGATAGAGGTAAATACAAATGCTTTCTGGAACCATGGGCAAAGCCTTTGAAGAAACTTTTTTTTTTAAGATTTTATTTATTTATTTGACAGAGAGAGATTACAAGCAGGCAGAGAAAGGGGGAAGCAGGCTCCCCGCTGAGCAGAGAGCCCGATGCAGAGTTCGATCCCAGGACCCTGAGATCATGACCTGAGCCAAAGGCAGCAGCTTAACCCACTGAGCCACCCAGGTGCCCATGAAGAAACATCTTTAAACAGGAAAATCCCCTGAGGAAAGACCTGACTCACTTTATAAACGAAAAATGCTGTCAAGAGGCAGAGAGAGTCCATCTTATAGTTTCAGTTCATCTAAGCCCATCAGAGTTGACACCACTAAAGTATGTGTCTCACAGTGAAAGCATCTCACCAGTGAAGGTCTACCTGCCTTCACTGTCTTCTAGAAATATGTTACTGGAAAAGGAAAGTATTCTTCATCTACCCTAAGCAGTCCAGAAAGTAAATACACTCATAACTAGGCAATGTTTTTGTCAGTAGGCCTGTGATTGTAATGAAAGTTCATAATCCTTTTCTTTTCTTGTAAATACTCACTTACAGATATTAAAATTATATACAGACAAGGAAAGAAAATCAGAAAGAAAAAAGAGAAAGAGAGAAGAAACCACTGGCCTATAATCTGCTTTTTGATCATTTACCAATAATGCCAAAGTGAAAACAGATAATTAAATTAGATAATGCTTTGGATTGGAAATACACATTTAAAGCACTCTGTTTGAAAACGTTAATATCATAATTCTCATCAGCATATTAGATATCATCCTTTCTCCAAAAGACTTCAATCTCATGTCTATCTTCTATGCTTCAGTTTTTGTGAAAGGCTTTTTGTTGTTGTTGTTTTAAGTTGTTAAGTTGTTGTTTTAAGTTTTCTATCTGTCCTCTGTCAACAATCCATCCACCTATGTAAATGTCTATATCTCTATATTTATCTAGATACCTTCTAAAATTGGAGGAAAGAAGCCTTTTCAAATACCTTACCAAAAACCTCCCATACTAATAAAATCAAGTCAAAATTATAAGAAAATGAGTTCGTCTTCTAGGTTTGCAGCAGGAGACACCTCTACCCTTTTCACGGACTTCAACTCAGCATGATTTTCCATGTTTTCTCAGTGTTCTTTTGCTTATGAGATAAAGTGTGTTGTCTCATCCACCAACATTGCAGTGATGTTAACACAAGGAGTTTTGATTTAAGAATCTTTATGTGGCATAATTATGCATTCTGTCCAGGATGCTATTGACGGGAAGCAAACTATTTCTCTCCTTCCATTGACACGCTTGGTGGAAAGGCCAGATAGGTCCAGTAGCTAAAACTACAAAAGAAGCTCTCCCAGGTCATTGGTAGGAAGTTCAGTATTACTGCATCCCCAATAGCGGCTGCTTCTGTTTGAACTCAGGGTTATGAAAGATGAACTGCATTAAAAGCTAAATCATTAAATATCCACTGAGTAAAAGCACTGTGGTGTGTTCCCTGCTTAAATCACCAGCATCTGTCTTCTCACATGCAAAGAGTTGCTCTTTACAATCATGTAGTGAAAACACTGACAGAAGGGCCAAGGCTGAAACCGCACAAAAAACCTCAAACAGCATCTTTTGGGTTTTCAGTTGGTGAGTAAACGATCATCAGCAAATATTCAGCGGTGGAACTAAAGCACAACATTGCATTTAACACAGCTATAAAATATTTAGGAATGCATAATCCCTTTAGAGCCTCAGGTTTTTTTCCTTCTATTATGTGTTTATTCTTCAGGAAAAGAAAAACAACTGTTTAAATTATGTCCACATAATACCTCAGATTTACTGCAAAGCCTACAATTTGCTGGTTTCCTTTTACTATTGATCCTCCTGTTACTTATGGGGATGTGAACATCGTAACCCGAGATATAGCTCATACTTATTCAAAACTAAAACTGTACAGTAATAGATGCCGTAAAGTAAGGTTGCAGGACCGTTAGAAAAATTAGACCCTTCTCATCTACTTGAATTAGGTGGCAGAATCATCTCAAATGGCAATTATAACTATGCTATCCACTCCCCGCTCGGCTCAGCTTTAGAGTGGTAAGTACACTCACGAGTGCAAGCCGTGTCATAAGACAAAGGTCTTTATCTTTATGCCGCACGTGCTTTCATGGTGCCTTGGCCCACCGTGGGTTTGTACTATCCACCCAAGTGTTGGACCTGTCATGCCGGGGTCGTACTAGCTGCCAGTGTCGTGGCAAGATACTGGAGGTAACCACAGAGCATCTCAATCACGTGCTCTTTTCCCCTCCCCTGAATATACAGTCTACCGATCATTTTTATGATATGCTTATTTTGAAAATGTATCCTGTCATGTCTTTCCGACACTTGTCTCTGCTGGAAACATATTACTTTCTATAGACGGTAGAAAGAGGGCCTCTAAAGTGTTCTGAGTAGTTATACTTACAGACTCATTTCACTCAACAGATGAAAGGAAGAATTTTCTTTTCATTTCTATTAAAAGATGTCATAAAATTATTTTTGCATCAGTCATAGAACAAATGAAATTGAGAGGAAAAAATTTTTCATGAGTGCTCTACTTATTTTAAAAATACCTGAAAGTTTAAAAGAGCACATATTTTTATTTTTTAAAATTTATGTTCTTTTTTTTAAAAAAAAGATTTTATTTATTTACTTGACAGAGAGAGAGATCACAAGTAGGCAGAGAGGTAGGAAGAGGGAGAGGGGGAAGCAGGCTCCCCGCTGAGCAGAGAGCCTGATGTGGGGCTCGATCCCAGGACCCTGGGATTATAACCTCAGCCAAAGGCAGACGCTTAACCATCCAAGCCCACCCACGTGACCCAAGAACACACATTTTTTTAAAAATAATGATAAAAAGATGAAAGACACACATTTTTATATCTGTCAAACTTCTTTTTATTGGAATTGTGTTATTTTTAAAAAAAACACATTTTTTAAATAATGATAAAAAGATGAAAGACACACATTTTTATATCTGTCAAACTTCTTTTTTATCGGAATTGTGATGTATTTTATCATAAGAACAAATCTACCTTTTCATTGTTCTATTAAATGGCATGTACATCCAGTAAGAATACCAGGGAATATCTTATACACATGATGCACTATTTTCTTTAGTGAAGAAGGAATTATACTCTTGTAATGAACTCTGAGGACTTGGAAGATCATCTTATTGTGTGACCTTAGGAACATATTTATCAGCTATTGGCCACCATTTGCTCATTAGTGCTGTGGCAATAATAGTGCCAATCTCATATATTTGTGAGAATAAAATAATAAAATAAGTAGTTATCATAATACCTGGCACATATTAACCTCTCAGAATAAGTGAAATGTTGGTTTTGTTCCAAAACACATATAGTATGTTTCAAAACTTTACTATGCAGTTTACCATGTTTCTTACAGCTTCTTCTCCTTCCCTGCTTTGCTAGGCATTTCCTAAAAAGACTTCTTTTTATAGCTTCTCATTCCACATGTTTTATCCACTGGAAATCTTTCTGAGACCAACCAGTGAGACCAACTTGCAAATATATTAACAGAAAACATATATGGCATGCGGTTACCTCTTTGGGGACATAAATAGACAAATAGAAAATGTCACTAATGTCACAGTGTCATGTTTTAGAAGAAATACAAATCTCTGTGAACTGCTGGACATGATTTTGCTAACACAAAAAAGAAAAGACAATTTTCACAAAATTAAACTTAACCCTCTGGGACATGGTTATCCTCATGTTTGGTGCTTTTAAGATTTTATTGGCTTATACTCACATTCAGGTCAAACTGAAGATAGTCAAATATTATTTAGTAGCAATAGAGGGGGATTGAGGGTAAGGCAGGCATGCCCAGGACGTTGTCTAGAGCACAGAAGCACGATATATACCTATTATTCAATACTGTCTCATCATTGTGTTAAAAAAGATACATCCAGACAACCCAGAATGTTCCCTGGACAGAAATGAGGTTTTAGAGTTTGTGTCCTTAAGAGGAAGAAACATGAGTTGGTCATAATTTATAATGGATTCTGTAACACAGATTCTGAATACTGATACTCTAGCACAACTACAAGAATCGTTCAGTGCAGTGTTTCGAATCTTTGTCAATCAACTTCCTCTTATTTTCCCGTCCCCATAATAATGTTCTACACATCCACGTGCTGTATAAATAACAAAGATAGAAGCATAAGTATTTCACGGCAAAATGTTACCTGAAATGTAAAAAAAAACCACTTAATTAATTCTTAAACCACTCAGACTAATTTCATCAGAGATTAAGTCATTCAACAAGTCGTGTCATTACTGAAGCCAAGGTTAAATTGCTCTTTCTAAAAAATATAAAGCCAATCTTTAAAGAGCTTTACAAAAATGAAAGAACTGATTGATCTTGCCTCACTCTCCTGCTGAAAGAAAAGCGATCTAACCATCTACCCAACATATCAGGCTCTCTATCTAGTTACTTGCTTTTTTCAGTACTGGTTACAAAGTTTCCAAGGACAATACATTTGAGTATGATAGTGCACATTCATTTCATATGGACACATCAGTTTCTTCTCATTTTTTGGAGGAGGATGAATTTTGTCACTGAACATTCCAAACGTATGTTGCTCAAAAGGAGTCCATTGCTCACCAGCACTTACGGAAATCCTGAGCTTAGGTATCCGAGAGCCTGCAAAAAAGGATGAAGCATCACCCCACAACGGCCATCTGTTGAGTGTTTTCCCGACAGCTGTATCTCTTGGCCATCACAAATATAGAGCATCACAAGAGGCACGAAGGAAGTGCACAGCCGTCAGACACAGAGGAAAATTCCATGTTCATCTGTGAAACAACATTGCTTTTAATTGCCCCATAATGATTTTCTAACAGACACAATGGTATGTAGTGCAGTCTTAGAGTTGATTTAAAGCACACAATAAACCACAGTACAGCTGAAAAACCAATTGAGACTTCTTAGTGCCAGGAAGGTTTTTGTCCTACGTGAATACTTAAGAGCAATTTTCACCAGCTACTCTGTCCACAGTCCACTTTTACCAAAAATAACTGCCTCTATCATTGTGCCGGGGCAGTTTTGAAAAGTAAGTGCACATTTTTATTTCAAATATCAGTGAAGTTAAGCTTCGGTTTCATTTTTAATCTTTGGGATATACAATTCTAAAATAAATTCATTGGCGAGGTGATGGCCCCAAATCTCACTTTTCTGATTTTTTTTTTTTAACAGTAAAAGTTTTTATTCTTAGCCTTCAGTGTAAAAGTCCAACCATCATCAGACTTTGCTTCTTCCGGAACATTCTCTGACACAATAATTGAGGTAGTATTGAGATGGAGGAATTGACTCCTCAGACACTGAAATCCTTGCCTTTTTAATGCGAGTCATTAATAACAACACTAGAAACTATTATTATTTGAGGCCCCACTATGGGGCAGTCTTCCTCTGAGGACTTCAGAGCCTTCTGGAACTTGAAAAATTCCAGTCAAAACGACACTTTATGCGAAAGTGTGATACGCTGTTTCTGGGAATTCAGTTGTCAGAATATGATGGATTAATCAGCAGAGGCTTTCTAAATCCCCCGCTCCATTCCATTCTGGAGCATAAAAGAAAAGAGAGACACAGAAAGACAGAGAGAGAGAGAAAGAAAGGAACTTCAAAAGATCAACGCTTTCACACTTTCCTTTAATCGCATCATCGTTATTATAATAACCGACATATGTCAACCCTATCACATACATACACTGAACACAAACATACACGCGCACATGCACACACACTCACGCATGTACTCTAAACTCTTGTTTTCTTCACCAATTGCCAGATCGCACTTATTTGTACACTGTCATGTTACAACCTGTAACTGCTACTCAGTAGTGTGGCACCAAGAGGTATTTGGTGCCACATCAAATATTGTACCCAAATTAAAAACAAAAACAAAAACAAATCTGTGCAAAGTGCATTAGGTACATCTTGGACTCATTATTTTTCAGGGGAAGAAAATCTATGCCAAAATGAACCCCACATGCCATTAAGTGATATTTTTTGAGAAAAAAAAAAAAATCAGAGTCACCTACCCAGGATCCCAGATGGCACAAAATCCTGGAAAATACACTTTTGACTCCTACTACCTACATTTATGAACTCTTCATAATGCATTCCACAAGCAGCTTGTTCTCCAATGCCCCGCTGTTTTTGGTAGTAAGGCCCGTCTATGGACCTAACTTCCTGGTTCCACTACTTCACTGTGAGTAACAGTGACAGACCATAGCTATTGTGCTATCACGTGGATGCTACTATTACTTCTTTTTTTAATCCAATAGATATTTGCACTCTTATAGTCTCTTATTTTCGGAAAACATTCTCTTGTTTAAAAAAAATTGGGGAGTGCCTGGGTGGTTCAGTGGGTCAAGCCTCTGCATTCGGCTCAGGTCATGATCTCAGGGTCCTGGGATCGAGCCCTGCATCGGGCTCTCTGCTCAGCAGGGAGCCTGCTCCCCAGCCCCGCGCCTGTCTCTCTGCCTACTTGTGCTCTCTCTCTCTGTAAAATAAAAAAAATGGAATATCTTAATATATATATATATATATTTTTAAATTGTGTACACAATCCAAAGAGCCAAACCTAGACTATTCAGTAATTTGGGAAGGGAGGAAGAGGGCATAGATAAGGCCTAAATCTGCTCAAAGAGTACTCCTTGTCCCTAAATCAGTAGTGGGACAGGATTTCAGCCCACCCTCAGTGCCTTGCCCATCAGAAGCACAACCCTCACTCCTACTGGGCAAAATCAGTTGCCTAAAGAACGCATACATCAAATATCTACTTCCTTCAGAGCAATCCTCATCTATGACTAAAGCATTCTTCAATTTCTCTCTCTCTCTCTTTACATTTTATTTATTTATTTGACAGACAGAGATCACAAGTAGGCAGAGAGGCAGGCAGAGGGAGAGGAGGAAGCAGGCTCCTTGCTGAGCAGAGAGCCTGATACGGGGCTCGATCCCAGGATCCTGAGACTATGACCTTAGCTGAAGACAGAGGCTCAACCCACTGAGCCAGACAGGCACTCCCAATCTCTCTCTTAAAACAATAGTTTCCGTACACCAAGCAATGCAGGCACTGTGGACTTTTTTCTAATATGAGGACAATAAGGACCATGAAATTATATGCATCTATAAATGGAACGAATAAGTACAGAGTGCCTCACAGGTGCCAGCAATGTTTTGGATAGTGGAGAAAAAGGGGCAAACACATGATGTAAAGCCACCGACCTTGTCTATTTTATGTTGTTAACAGGAGAGACAGATGAGCAAACACTAGCCCGGTAGTCGCAAATACTGAGCAAAGATTAAAGCTGAGTAAGGAAACAGAGAGAAATGGAAGTGGGGAGGAGGGTTTGCGGGCCGGGGGCTGGGGGCTGGGGGCTGGGGCTTTAAACAGTGTGATTAGAGAAGCCCCGCCTCTTGTGGCTGGGTTTGAGTGGAGAGCTCTGCCAGTGTCGCGGGGAATAGACTTCCAGTCACTGGAACGGCGGGTGCAAAGGCAAGAAGGTGGGAAGAGGCATGGTGTGCGTCAGGAACTGGCTGTTTCTGAAGGCCTTTGTGGCCTGTTGGTGTACAAATTGCCAAGGCTTCGTTCTTGTAAAGGCTGACTCGTATTCTAAGATTAGGGCTTTGCTCCTTCCTCCCACCCCCCACTGATGTTAACATGTCTTTTCTTTAAAGAAATGATGTAAGATTTCAATGTTAGTTGTGTGTGTGTGTGTGTGTGTTTTAAATAGCCTGACTTGGCAATATAAAATGTTGGCAACCTTATGTTGTTCTTTTTCTTTCCTTCCCCCAAAGTAATTCATGAAATACAAAACTCTGTTAAGCTCTGGCTTAAGACGACATGTATTTAAAGTGCCAAGTCCCTCCCGGTCCCCACACCGGGCCCATGGAAAAGTCCATCTCAATGGGATCCTTCGTGTTTGTTTTATTTTACTAATGTTCGAACATAGTTCTTATTTTCCAGGTTTATTCTGAATGAGAAGGGAAACACGGGGCTTCAAAAACGCACATTTTGTGTGTTTGGTTTATTTTAGTTTGTTTTTAACATGAAAAAGCGGTAGTAAAATCTATCCCTGATTCTTTAATAAAACAGCATGTCAGCAGAACAGGTACGGGAAATGGGGCCCTCCCAAGATTTTTTATAGTCTGATATCAAAATTAAATTGGGATGTTGAGAACATCTGGGCCTCTCCTCCTTCTCTATCTGCCCCCAGGATTTCCAAGGGATATCCGTGTTTGTTTTGTGTTTGTGTTTTGGGGGTAAGGTGGAGAGTCTGGAACTGTTTTTTGCTTTTTTTTTGTTTTGTTTTTCTTTTTTTCTTCAAGGGGAAAAGGGAAAACCAGATATTTTCAAGGGAATTGACTAGTAGTGGCCAGTATAACAAAGAAACCCCACTAAGCCTAACCACAACCTGACAGAATGAAAAGTGACTCCAGAGCTGCCACTCACCACAAATCCCCACGAAACATGCCAGGAAATCAGCTGAAAGCAGTAGAGAGGCTGCTTCTCAAGGGCCACAAACATGACCCCCAGAGATTCTTCTGGTCCCATTCAAATTCAAAGCTTCAAAAGGAGGGGGCTGCTGGTGGTGGTGGAAACTGGAGACTGAGAATTAGCAGCCCTGTGATCACTTTCAGGGTTATGATGAAACTGATTTAAAATGCAAAACCGCGTTCCATTGTAAACACCCAGGCAAACTGGAAGCTGAGGAGAAGTAGGATTTCATTTAGTGATTTTCAGTTTCAGGATTGCAACCCTGGGGAGGGTGGAAAGATCCACACTATTTATTTTTCCAGAACTGAGATTGCCTGTTCTTTTTTTGTAGGATCAGTGAACATGGACTGATGCATTACTTCTTTGGGCTTCCATGCTAATAAGGCATACTTCCCACAGAATCTGACAGAAAGGATGAATACCTTGTCCTGCTAATGGTTAATTTGTAGTGGCATGTGTATTTCTTGAATGTTCATGAAGTTTTCTAATTCATCAGCACACAATTGGGCTTTTTTCCCTCTCTTTACACAGAATGAAATGCCGAGAGGGCAAGAGGTTCAGGGTGTTGTATTATCCCTCAGCCAATGTATTTACTACCCAAAAGTTATGGCTAATTTTTTTTTTTTCTACCTCAGGAACAAAATTGTTTTTCAGCAAATAATTTAGTACTGACCACACTTTCAAATGTTTATTACTGTCGAATCTGTCGCAGATTGCATCAAGCCACAGAGATGCTAATCTATCTCATGTATTTGAAACTCCTCTGGGAAACATATATTCGGGCTTACTGCTGAGTGAACATGACTGTTAGGATTATAGAGACCATACAGAGTGAAGAAAAGCAGCATCGCTTTTCTGACTGGAAAGTAAACAATAGGGTGATTGTTGGCTTACACGTTGGGGCCAATAGCCCTACTGCTGAGGAGCTCTATGTAAAAACCAGGATCAGCAAGCAGTCTTGATGTTTTCTTCTTGGAGTTGGATGTTGTCAAGGATTCAGATGAGCCACCCCAGTGAGTATGCAGGAAACAAAACAGGATATTCTTGTTTAAGGACTGCTTTCTGTAATTATGTTGATTTTTTATGCGACACTTGAACTTTTAAAAACTCAAGGATGCCTAAGAAGCACTCCAGAGGAGAATAAATGATTGGGATTTTGTCTTAAGTGAAATGTTATCTTGCGTTCTTAACAACATTAACTTGTTTGTATTTGTGAGGGGGTCTAGGAATTAAGTATACTTAGACTATGCCTGTTGTGTCTCCCTACCTTTCCCCCTTCCACCACCACCACCATTTTCAAACGGAAGGTCAAGCTGTCTTTGGAACATCTTATTTCCTGCTTGGAAAAGGCACTGGATTGTATAATTGTCTGACAGGAAAGTTTCAAGAATACCAGGAGTTTCCCCTGAAGGCTTGAGGGGGTAAATGTGCAGCATCTATAAAATTCTTTCCTTTGAGCTATCATGAGCTGTTCCATTGTTGTGTATACAAAGTCTTCAGAATGGAAACAGCTAAACTAAACTGTAAATACTCTAAGGAAAAGCGGCTTTGGAAATCTGTGCTGTGGGCTTGCTTGGAAACATTGTACTTTTATCTGTCCTTCCTTGCTGAGGAAGGAACATCTGGTTCAGCCACTTGCCGGTGAATGCTATCATGCTACAGACATCCGGTTACTCCTTTCCCACCCAAATATCAATTCTGTGTATTAGACACGGGATGTAACATATTTGTATGCCAAGAAATCTGATTTGGTGACAATTATTTTGCCCTTTATTTTAACAAAATTACTTCATGCTCCCTTTCTTTAATCAAAATGCCATGCAATTTCCTATTTCACTTGAATAATTCTAATAATTTTACAACACAATGAAAGGATTATAGATTAGCACAGGTCAATCTCCTCCATATTCTCCTTATTTTTCTTAAGATTCCAATCCACAAAAGGTCTTGGACCACATAATACTTCCGGGTCAAGGACACCACAAGGTCTCTTTGCAAAAGCACCCCGCTGAGCAATCATATTCCAATGGCAGTGTGCCCTGAGTTTTAACCATTGTGATTCAATGGAGAAAATGAAATGTAAACTAGATGTTAACTGCCGACTTTAGTCAGGGACACGCTGAGAATGCTGATTTCACTCTAGGGGTGAGGCTTATAGGATAGAATGTAAAATGGAGCTTGGGGGTCACCCTGACTGGGTTTGAATGCCGATTCCACCATTCCGCAAGCAGATTACTCAGCGTTTCTTTCCTTTGGTTTTCTCCTTTATAAAAGAAAGATCATAATCTTTCTAATTATGCATTGCTGCATAACAAAACATCCCAAAACTTGGTTTAGACCATGTAGGTTTATACCAGCAATTTATTATTATCCTTCACTTTTCTATGAATGACTACACTCCATTGGGTGGGTCTCATTTGGGGTTGGTTACTTCGGGGGGTCAGATACTCACTGGATAGTAGGCTTGCGGGGGCTGGCCATCCAATATACTTCATTCCCACTGTGGGCTGACAGCTAACTTGAGACTCACTTTACACCTCCCCTCTCTATGTGGCTTGAGCTTTCTCACAGGACGAAAACCTTAGTCTGACTTCTCACATGGCAGCTCAAGGTTCCAAAGGAAAAAGGCTGAAGTCCAGACCTACCCTATTGTCTCTTCTGCCCTATTTATTCATCAAGCAAGACACTAAGGCCAGCTCAGACTCATAGGGAGAGAAGATAAACTCTACCTCTCAATTTCAGGAGTAGCTAATGATTTCCCGCCATCTTCAATCTACCGCAGATACCATATCTACCACATAGAATCTTGTATACGAATTAAGTAATTCATCTATGGAAAGTTCCTAGACCAGTGTCTGACGCTGGTAATATATTTTCAATAAAAGTCAGTTATTTTTATATTCTAGTCCTGACACCATTATATTCTTCTTCTTCACATTTATTGCTCTTTGAATTTACTTGTAATAATGTTTGTATTTATGTATATATGGGTTTATTTTCTCTCACCTATCCAAATATAAACTTCACAACCACAGTGACTTCAATTTTTTTCCCCTCAGGACCTAGATAAATGCCTGGTATATAATAAGAGTATCATTAATGTTTGTTGAATGAATAAGTGAGCAAAACCCTGACAAATATAGAACTTGGATGTTTGGTTGTGGAAAATGGGAGTGTGATTGGGGTTGGGGGAATATTATGATCAGAGAGAAGAGTCAGAGAAGACTGACATTCTGATTTATTTAAATGTTTTAGAAATTAAGATATCATCTGTTATCTGGCATAGCTTTTAACTGAAACTGTCTTAAGAAACACAAATATATGAACAAGTCCCACTTTGCCTCCAGAACAGCCAACAACTGGCACAATTTGAAAACTGCCACCCATGGGCCTTAGAATCTGAGAGGCCTGGGATTAAGTCCCTGCTTTGTTATCTGCTTATCTGCTTGCTTACCGACCTGACAAGTTTTTGTAAACTTCTCTGTGTTGTAAATCTGCAAAATCAGGCAACAAGGCATACCTCATGGGGTTCCTATGAGAATTAAAAACAATTGACAAAGGGTTTCAACACAAGTACAGGACACAACTGATAAACATGTACTAATATCTAAAAATATTGATGATAAAGAAACTATTGATATGACTTTGAATATACTTGTACTTTATATTAGAGGGGATGGCTTTTCAGTTTTTATTTTTCAAAAAGTCCTCTTATGTTCCAGACCCATTTTAAAACAATATGAAGTTCCCTTTTGATGAATTCAACATTCAATCTGTAAGCGTATCAATCCGTAAATTAACCCCTCTGCTCCACCCAGTATTTGACACAGGAACTGAAACAGAATATTGCAGAAGTCTTAACAACCATGTTAAAAATAAATATTTACATTTATCAAGAAAAATTGTGACATCAAAGGAAGTAAACATCATGTCCAAGGAACACTTCCTAGAATTCAAGGGGAATGCCCCCGCCCCAACCCCTTCATGAGGATGTCCAGAAGTCAGTTACTTAATCAACAGATGGTACTGGTTGAGAGCTCAAAAAATTCAAAGCACTCAGAACTTTAGGGAATTTTTTTAAAGGAAACCACTTCTTGGTTTTCAGTGTACTTATTTAAAAATAAATTTGCCAACCAAGATAAACTGATAAATATAACAATTTTGTTTCCTCAACATACACACACACAAAATCAATTCAAGACGAGCAATTTATGAATACACACACATACTTCTATAAATTTATAGTGAGGAAATTGGACAAATTGTTTTCTGTTTTATTGTTTTGGAAAAGCTCTCAAATATTTCCTACATTGAAAAACTGCTCTAGAATATGTGGAAGATAGACGCTAGAAAAAAAAGGACTTAATAGAGAATCAGTCACATGTCTTTAAAAGGACAATATTCAGCACTGATATTGCATACGGCCGGCAGCTAGAGAGTACAGCACATATTCCGTTCTCCAAGGAACAGAACCCTAGAGCGTGCACAAAGCAAGCCCAGTTCAGTCCTCCAACATGAAGGGGAAGGTACTTGCAAAAGTCACAGTACAGCATAGTAAAATGTAATTGATTTGTTTTCCTTTGGGCAGGGGAGGATGTACAAATACAGGTTTGATACCAGATAATGGCAACATTAAAATTACATGTGCCTGAGAAATAATAGGTGGTTAGTAAATATCAGTTTTCTTTCCCTCTTTCTTCTGAACTATATTTTCTTTTTCATCTATTACCTCAATGCCCGAGCTCTTAGCTACATGGGCTGGTATCATCCTATGGTTCTTTGTTCTCAAGTAAACAAACCTAATCTCCGTTAAGCATTAACAAGGACCAATGGCTCAGTCAAGAACCAATATGCGGAAAGCAGAAACTCATTTGAAATAAATACAAATTAAATTCATCTGAGTATTTCCATCGTTCCATGTTTAGTTTCTTCATGATCCATATATCACAAAGAGAAGCATACGAGAGCTTAACATGAAAGGCAGAACTCTCGTTATTCCCTATCACGATCTGATTGGATCAGAATTATATAAGGCTTCATGTGGGCAGAGGTTGAAGTTCATGCGGCCACTATTTTACTATCCAGATGTGCTGACGAAAAGGAATTTTTGTTTTGTTTTTTTTTTTTCCTCCTTCCACGTTTTACCCCTTCCAAAGATTGCCTCTAGTTCTACTCTAAAACAGTAAATCCAAATGGCATGAATTCTCCACAAAAGGCATATCCAAACATTTACCTCTTGCTTCCATAGTTATAGTAATGCTCACTAATACCTATAGTTTAGATTGTCATTTACTCAATTTATCCTACCAAGACAAAAGCCCTTTAGGGGAATTTAACTGTCTAGTCTACTATTTAACCTCATGAACAAAAACACTGTGTTGCCTCACTTAAAAAGATTCATTGCAAGGGTTAAGGGCAGATGAGAAGGGCGTCTGCAGTCTCCTGGAATCACAAATGTACAAACAAGAAACTAATTTTTCTCTACTGTTTTTACAAAAAGGGGGAGAGGGGAAGCTTTTTTTCACACGAGGCAAACAGCAACTCGTTTAGTCTCTTAAATTTGCATCTCCTAAGTAGTGTCAGTATTCCGGCAGATTAGTTTAACAGGCCTTGTGTTATCATCCAAGAGGGAAAAAAAAAAGGAAAATATATCCAAAGTCATCTGGTTAATTGGAGGAGGTGGGGAGACGAAGTTGTTTCCATTAAGTTCTTTTGGAACTGTTGCAAGATCCACAAAATCTGTTTTTAGCTCAGTCATTCATCCTCTTGGATGTGTGATGTGTTTTCAATTTAATGATAATTGCCCTTTCCATTTCTTTGATAATTGCCCTCTCTATTATCATTTATGGAGATTCAAATTATAAATCAAGACAAGACAGCCAGAAAAATATTATGATTGTCCCTTCTGAGGCCACAGCAACTCAAGTAACACTGCCAAAGTCTGAGAGTTTGAGCCATTTTCATTTGCATGTATCTGAACATTTTATTTTAAGGTCCAGTGGTTTTCCTAAAGAGGAGGTTGCATGACAATCATAGGACTGAACGATAATGGATACAGAGAATATAAGTTTAGCTTCAGTGCAACAGTTATAAATGTGTATTTGAAACCAGAAACTTGTTCTCCTATTTGAAAGTGAAGGTGAAAAGTGGACCAGAAATGTTTGCCATCAGTCACCTGGTGTCTCCACGGCTGACACTGCACAGCCCCGCTTCCCCCAAGTTTCTCTCTCCTACTCCTTTTTGGGGGGAAAAATAATGCCTTCTTCTCATTGAATACGCTCGATGATCCACACAATGAGATAAGTACAAACACATGAGTGAGGTTTTATTTAGAAGTCCAGGAACCAATAATAAAAATCTGCACCCAAGAATGGTTCTTTGAGGCGGTGCAGCTTGTACCTGCTCAGGAGACCCTATTATTAAGTTTTCAGGAGTTTGGCAGGTTGTCTGTTCCCCCAGAATCACTATTAAAAATTAGTTGTATACATTTTTATTTAAATACATTATATTAAAAACAAAGTCAGTAAATACACAGAACTCACCACTTCCTAATTATTGCAGGACCTTGCACTGGTTTCTGTATTCCTGTGGGTGTTTTTGCTTATTGCATTTGAATGTTAAAAACGCCATATCATGGTTTAATGGGGAGCATCTCTTCCCAGTTGTGCATCGGTAACTTGGGACACATGAGTAGCTTAAAATCCATGATGGCGATTATACTGCTAATATAAAAAGGTGCTACAAATCATTACTTGTTCCCCCAGAGAGCTAGTAGTTAAAAATTTTGCCGCCCAGCTCTGGACAGTAATAGAATCTTGTGAGAGGGAGGACCTTGGAGCTGGGATGATCTTGGTTTCCTTGGGGCTCAATTAGGAACTCTAAGATCTCGGGCAGTATCCTTAAACTCTCTGGGCCTTAACTTGTCACTCTCCTGCTTAATCTCCTTCATTGCCTTTCCACTACTCTTAGGATAAAGTCCAGAGTCCTTAGGGCTTCGTCTCCCTTATCTTTGCCCCAGATTTCTTTACTCCCTGAATCCTGTAAGTTCCTCCTGCCAAAGGACCCTCACATCTGGAATGCCCTTCTTGCAGATGTAAAAGGTAACCTTCTCAAGGTAGACTTCCCTAATAGCAACCCTCTGTGTCTCCCACATAGTAGGTTAGGACACTCGCATATAGACTTTCACAGAATCCTGAGCTTGTCCTTACAGCACTTGTCAAAAGTATTAACTAAACTGTTTCATAGGTCATCATTTGCTTAATATGAAAGCCCTCTCTGTTGCCCATGTTTCTTATGCATGTGGCTTTACTTCTCAAGCTCAGGCCTATGCTTTGCTAACCTAACCACTTAAATTTAATCTGTAAAATAATCAGTTTTAGTAAAGAGCAACCCTCTTTTCATAATCCCTTGTTCTGTCTATGAGGCACTCCAGCATAGTCTTAAAGACAGGGTCTCTGAGTCTCTCTCTCTTATGAGCTGTGTGGCCTCAGCAACCTCTCTGTAGCTCCATTTCCTAATTTATGAAGTATGGTTAATTACAGAATCTGCTCATTTGGGGTCATTGTGAAAATGAATTGAACTGACTTCCCGTAGAGTGCTGTGAGCAGTGTCAATGACGTAGGAATCAGTATTTAACTGTCTGGTGTTATTTCTACTTGCCTTCCCTCTTTCCCTTTCCCCTAATGACATAATTTCCCAGAATCCCCACATCTATGGAGGCCCCATTCTTCCATTACCTTGAGGATTATAGACGATCCCACAGCTTTAACTGTCTATCAGAATAACACCCAACTCTCTTGCGCTAGTTTCTCTCTTAATTTATACTATGACAGTCCTAGCTACTTATGTCACCTCCACGAGAGTTTTTGATACAGAAAACACAAGGTACCACACCCAAATCCATCATTACCCCATCACACGAGTGGGGTCTGACATCCATATTTCTGTTAACAGCATCCTGATTTCTCCAGTGAGGCTCCAATTTTCTCATTTATCTATGTCTCTTCTCTCTCCCATACTGCACATCTCAGCAGTTGCCAATTTCTATTGATTGTCTCTGAAATACCTCTTGCCTCTTTTTCTTCCTTTTAATTCCCACTGCTCCCACCTCGTCTTGGTTCTCATTCATCTCTTTCTTGTCTGGACTATAACAATAGCCTACTCTCCAATCTTCACAGCTCTAGACTCAGCTTAACATAACAAGTGCATTCTTCCAGAATCAGACACTCTTAAAACACATGTTTCTCTCCTCCCTCCCTTCTTCTCTCTCAATTGTGTGATGTTTTATGTCTGTCTTTCATCTGTGAAAGCAGAGACCTTGACTAACAAGTTCACCTCTGTATCCTCAGTATCTAATAGTACCAACAAGAACTGTTTATTAAACTTAGTACTACTACTATTAAATATTACTATAGTATTAATATACTATAGAATTAATATAGAATATCACTATTAAAATATACGATCAAATGTTAAACACTGCTCAAAGTATTTGTTGAGTTAATTATTGAAGAAATCTGTTTTCTGTCCTTGCTCTGATCTATAGTACACACACTTCATCTATTTAAATTGGATTTCTAGTTAATTCACTCCCTTGCTCAAATATCCTCAGCCCTTCCCAATTGATTGCCTACCGCCGTATGTCCCCTTCCTGGAATATGAGGCTCCAGTTAGGAGGCCAGGCTTGCCTCTCTGAAAGCTCCATTCCACGCAGAATATTCGGAGTTGCTGCTGTTTAAATTAGGAAACTGATAATATTAGTTGTGACCTCAAAAGCCTCCCCAGCCTACATCATGCAGCAGAACCAAGAAAGCAGCCCAGCTAATCATCCCCAACAATTACACTTGCTTCTGAAACCGAAGTTGCAGTTAGTTAAGAATTTTGAGTTGATCATCATAGTTCCAGTGGGAGCCACGGAAAAGGGATGTACCTATTTCAAGATAACAAACTATTAAGGCTGCGGAATTTTCGCAAATCCTACCAAAATAATTTTGCCTTATTTAGATGCAAAAGACAAAAAAGATAAGACTAGAAATTTCCTCTAGTTTACTTAAATTCATTACACTTTGCCTTTTTTTGTCTAGATAAGATAGCATCGGATGCACTTTTTCTCTAAACTGGCTTCTTTTCATTCTTGAGCTTTTTCTCATATTGAATTATGTACTCTCTGCTCGGTATATACTCAGAATTATAGTTTCTCCATTTGCATCTTGATGATCAAAATATTGTTTTCATATTACTTGGAATTTATTTCTTCTTGAATCTCATAAATTTCCCCCTAAAGCATGGTTTAAAGAATACTCATTCTAAATTGATTGTTAAAGTTCTGGCCTTGCATTTTTATTTTATTTTATTTTATTTTGTTTCTTTTGAGTGTTCTTTTAATATTGATACCACTTCTATAGCCTGGGTAAGAGTTACTCAGATAATGGGTCATCTGGGTGGGCTCAGTGGATTAAGTCTCAGGTCAGGTCATGATCCTAGGGTCATGGGATTGAGCCCCGCTCTGCAGGAGGCCTGCTTCTCCCTCTCTCTCTGCCTGCCTCTCTGCCTTGGGATCTCTCTCTCTGTGTCAAATAAATAAATAAATAAAATCTTAAAAAAGAAAAGATATATAAACTTAATTCTATTTCTGTAATATTCTAAATTATCTGATATAGTGTACCTCAAAATTTTAAACCACATGTCTAAACTGTCAATTAAACATTGAAAAATTTTTGAACCCTGCATTTTCAAATATAAATGCCTATTCAAAAAATAGAAGCCTGGCTGTCTGTTCAAAAGCTATACTCATTACTATAGTTATCAACAATTACTAAGTTACCTTTGATTCCTTAAAGATAGCATAGTCTGATAGCCAATATTACTTCATCCTACAAGATAAGCTTCTTTAAAAAAAAAAAAAAAGATATTTTATTTTTAAGTAATCTCTACACCAGAAGTGGAGCTTGAACTTACAACCCTGAGATCAAGAGTCTCATGCTCCACTGACAGACCCAGCCAGGCACCTCTAAAATGAGCTTCATTACAGATGAAAATATCCCTCTTTCACAAAATTACATAATCAGGTGTCCATTATTTCTACGTTAATTTCATTTCTACTAGCTAACGGTGAAATGACGAAATTGGCAAGAAAAAAACTTTAGTGCTACTTTATTTCTAAGATATTATGCTCATCTGGAGGTGGACTTACCAAGGACATTATGAAGCCTGAAGATGAGTCTACCTAGCAAACTTGCCTTCGTTACTCATTGTAGAACCCTTATAGTTATGTTGGACCCTCATCATAAAACATGGTGCTAGGGAGAAATATTCAGTGTTAGACTTGGTTGAACTGCATCCAAGAATCGTCATTTTGATGCAAGATCACATGGAAGAAGGGCGTATGTCCATTTTCCATCAACCATCTTAAGATCAAGCTTTGTAGCCTCCTTCAGCCATCTGGTCAAAGCCTTATGTAGTCATAAAACACTTTTAAAAATCCTGCTCTGTTTACCATCAAACTTAAAATTTGTCAAAAAACTAAAAATTACTGGTCTCCAAAACTTACTCTCTTGTTCTCTTACTAGTAATTTATACATATAAAAGTGTAAGAAAACCATATTCAGGACACCTGGGTGGCTCTGTTGGTTGGGTGTCTGCCTTTGGCCTGGGTCATGATCCCGGGGTCCTGGGAGTAAGTCCCTCATCGGGCTCCTTGCTCAATGGGGAACCTGCTTCTCACTCTCTGGGAACCACATTCTCACTCTCTGACAAATAAATAAATAAAATCTTTAAAAAGAGAGAGAGAGAGCCCTGTTCTTTGCCACATATTTCCATCAAGGATACAAGTGATATTTATAAGTCCCTTTACATTCAGGAAACAACTATTACCTCATCTAGCCTCCAAAATACATAATAGTTAGCCCATCTTGGAATTCTATTGTTTAAAATTCACTAAATACTACTTTTTTAATAGGAAGTCATTTCTTGGTCTGTTCCCTTATTAAATTCTGTCCCTTTTAGGCTAGAGACAGTGCTCGATTTTCTTTTGCAGGTATGAATCACTTGATGGAAAACCTGTCCATCTACACACTGCTGCATTAAGAATTAATCTTAAGTCTTCAGAACCTACAAATAGTACCTTGACTTTTAGAGCCTAAAGTGAGCATAGCAGAGAACAGTACTTAACAGAACACGAGTTGGATTTACCATCTCAGTGTTCTGAGAAACCATAGCTAACTGCCACATAGTACCGTTTCTCTAAGTTAGCATTTCACTCCTTGCAAAATGTTTTTGACTGGAATCGACATGTAAAATAGAGAGAGAGAGAGAGAGAGAGAGAGAGAAAGCTATTACTGGTAGTAAAATAAACGCTCACCGCTTGAATGGTAATAATCAATAAATAATAAATATGTCTTCCATCAAATATGCACAAGGTAAATTAAACATACTCATTTTATTAAGAGAGAAATGAATTCTTATCTTCTACAGAGATGGAATGAATGGTCTGGAGTCTTCCCATCACGTGTGCAATGTGGGTTAAACATAGTGTCAGGGGTGAGAAAATAGTCAGGAGGCCCATTTATGGTGCCGTTTGCAGAGGTTCAGAGAAGTAGCCACTGGCTTCTGAGGAAAAAGATCCCATTACCAATATAAAAAATATAAAGTTTCTTCCCTGTCCACCAATGGTTCGCAGGCGCTTTCTTTGTTTTAGGACATGTGTTATGTTTCTTTTGAAACTTTAATCACTGTCGACTGATCCTAAAACGAGCTGGGTTAACCTTTCCTTACGCTTTTGGAAAAGAAGAATGGACAACTGAAAAACACACGTGACTCCCAAAGACCATGAAAGCGAACACAGAGTTTGTGTAATCTGTGTGTTTTTAATACATGGCTGTGGCAGATCTGAGGGATATGGTTACCTAAAGAAAGAAGAAAAATCCTCTGAGCCATTTTATTATATGCATTTTAAATGTTTCTTGCATTCACATTAATATTAACTTATTACCTACTCACATCGTGGTATAGTCATTGAAGAGGAAACCATGCACCCTCCCTTCCCTGGGTAAAGACTTGCTTTCTGATTTGCCCTCGCTCACATCTGTGCTTACCAAAGGAACAGATGCTCGGCTTCCAAGGGTCTGACTTTGGCCTTTTCCTTCCTATCAGTAGAGCAGAAAGAAAGGGAGTTCCCAAGTGATGGTGGCAGCTTTCCAATGGCTGGCCCAGGCTTTCACATTTAAAGTAAGCAGGTGGCATCAATGGACAGTCTAAAGACTAACAAGATAAGAGTGCAATTGATCTTTTTATTAACCAATGCCCCAGGTTGGGTAAGGGGTGGAGGGAGGGAAGCCTGCTCCTCCCTCCTGAGTTCAGTTACTTGGCTCAGTTCCAGAAACATCTTAAACCCCTTCATGTTTTTGTCTGAGCTGATTCTCAAAGCGTAGGGACACCGACACAGATACCCCATGTCATCTAAATTCTTTCTTCTCTGAGACTCCAAAACAGTAAATGCCTTTATAATTTGCATCTGACTCAAAGCAATATTTTACGTACATTGAGAATGTATCTTTAATCCTACTGACATTCTTTCCATGTTGAATTTGAACGGTGGGTTGTTTGTCTTCCTTCTAGGTCTCAGACATCTCAACTCTGAGAGACACAACTAGTTCTGAAGAATATGGAGCCTACGTAGATTCATAAGGTAAATGATTAATTTCAAACTATGACACAATGGATTCAATTATAGGATGAAATCCAGCATTGTATAAATGTGTTGTTTCTCATTCATCTGTTGGAAATTGGGTTGTGCTTTAGGTTGGCGCTCTACAGAGTCAGGCTCTGTACTGTGTGTCACTTAAAGCTTGCTATGTACCTTGAATTTTTATAAATTTTTTTTTATGATCTTAGGGGGCACCTGCCCTGGGGTATGCCAGGACATTACAAATCACATAGTCAATTGGAAAGTGACAAGAGCCGTTATTTTCATACAGGAAGCCCAAAAGTATTGGGATGCATTCCTGTGTTGAAGTAGTGGGGTTATAAAATATCCTTTTAAGACCACCTCTACCACAGGTGAAGTCAGACGAGGAAGTACCTGGTAAAGGAATTTATAGAGGATGGCCTCATATTTTTGTTTCTCTAGATCAGTCATCATTTGCTTTCCTGCTTGTTAAATGATTGTTCATTTCTAGAAGGTATCAAATCTAGATGAAGGTACGTACAGGATCTTTGATATCACCTACAGCGAAGTGGTGAGGAGCCTGGGCTTCAGAGCCAAACCAAATTCAAATTGTGGTTCTGCCATTTACTGGCTATGATACAGTGGGCTTCTGTTTTCTTAGTGCCAAAGTGGGGGAAACCAGAAGACTTGCTTCCAAGCGCTGCGGCACAGTATAAACAAATGAGTAGACACAAAACATTTGAAATATTGCCTAGCACCTAGTAAACACTGAATTTACTGATTAACGAAAGGGCTTTCATTCTACCTCCTCATTTTATTTCAGCTTCTTAATTTTCCTGTCCAGAAACTTGGTAGTTGTGGGAAGTACTAAGGGAAGCAAACTCCCAATTCGCTCTTAGCAGCCTCTTTCCTAAAGGAGATATATTATACCTTTCATGTAAATGCCAGGAAGGGAAATAATTGGCATCCCATTGCCCTTTGAATGGGTCCCTGGCTAACCCTAGGTGGTGTGACGTGTAAAGTGACCTGAAGGCAGGGTGCCTGTCAGCTCTCCAGCACAGTGGAGTGGGAGATTCAATTAGAAGACTCATAGCCATTTCAGAAACACGCAAACATCAACTGGCATAGAGTTTCAGGAAGCAGAATAAAAAGGGATCTACAAAACAAAAAGCCTTTCAAAAGGATGGAGGCACCGTTCTTTCAAATCACAAACGGATGATTATGATCCCCATTAGAGCTTAATGAGCCTATATATGGCTAATGACTTCATCTCTCCAGTAGATTTGCCAGTAGTCTGTGTTTCCACTGGTATCCATCCTTCTCTTCTAATGAACGTAACCATCCTACTAGTTGGTCAGAACAAGTCATTGGATTTCTTCCTCCTCCATGAGCAAAAGCATGTTTCTAAAATCTGCCATCCACCAGTTTCAGAACTGAAAGGAACAGAACACAGAAAAGAAAATAAATAACATCAGCGTATGGTTTATGGAACCCTGGAGCACCTAGCTTCAGTTCTGGGTCAGTAACTGCTCTCTGACCTAGTTTTCTCAGCTCCAAAATGCAATTGATCACTATTCTATTTCTGAAGATAACTTGGAAAATGCAAATATGTGCAATTGATCTTTTAACACACATAGGGGAGATGGTTTATTTAACATAATTTATATATTTCTTACAAATGCCATCATTGATTATGACTATATTTTTATTTTAATAACCATATGTAGAAAATGGTAATTATAAGTTTTAAACAAGTTATCTGCTGAGCCATTTAGACTATTAATTTGAAAAAGAAGGAAGACCTAAACTGAAGTTAGAATCTTTTTTTAATTTACCATACTATTATAATAGTTCACAGTGATACTTAGTGTTAAAATCATTTAAATGGGCAATATTTGGCAAAGTAGAAATAACAAGGTATCTTTTAAAGAATAGATATTAATAATAGGCAGTCTATTGGAAGAGAAAATTTCTTGTAAAAATAATAGAGACCATTCCGCATCATGATTTTTACTCATATGTTGGTATGAAGTTTTTTCATTTTCCTATTTTCAAAAAAAAATCCAGTAAATATAGCAGATTTCAATCTAGTCTTGAATAATGACCACTCACGTATTATTGTCTTAACATAGTCTTGAAAAAGATCACCTCAGTGTAATATTGAAAATAAGGCAAGTAACAGTTATGGTGGAAGCAATATTAACTATTAAGACAATGCTTTAGTGTAACACTTCAGAAATTTTAAATTGTTTTATCTTAAATTATTCCAGCATAATTTTGGGGGGTCTTTATGCTACAAATAAATGTTGATTGCTATGGTAATGTAAGAGACATGAGTGGATAATGTCTATTCCCTGTAACCAGCATTTCAGGTAAGTGTCATTGTGAAAGATACATGGCTGGGATAGCATTTTTGAGTTCTAGTCCCAAACCTTCTACTGAATTTCCCGAGTGATCTTGAACAATTAACAATGATCTAACAAAATTTTCTTATATAAAATTTGAAAAAATAAATAAAGGAGTTTCAAAAGTGAAGGCTGATTTTTTTTCCCAAGGATTTTATTTATTTATTTGACAGAGTGAGAGAGAGAGACAGCAAGAGAGGGAACACAAGCAGAGAGAGTGGGAGAGGGAAAAGCAGGGTGAGCTTCTGGGTGAGCAGGGAATCCGATGGGGGGCTCGATCCCAGAACCTTGTAATCATGACCTGAGCTGAAGGCAGCTGTTTAATGACTGAGCCACCCAGGCGCCCCTGAAGCTGATTTTTAAGAAAAACTTTCAAGCAACAAAAATATTTAGTGAATTCCAACAGGCACCAAATCCACATTCTGTTCTCAGGCTTTCCTTCAACCTCTGCCCTTTCCTCTTGCGCCCGGATCCCATCATTTCAAGAATGAACGGGTTAGTTTCAAATGAACCCTGTTCACATTCATTAGAAACCTTAAAATCACAAAAAGCACGAGCTAAATATATTATTGCAGTCTCACTGGCTAGATGTTTAGAAACTGCTTTTTTAAAGTAATTTAACTAATTTTATTGAGGGTCTCTAACATCTCCTCAACTGTTCCACAAGGGAGCACAAAAAGAGTAAAAACTGTGATCGTTGCTTTCTCCAGTTTATTTATAAAAGTAAAATCAACATATAAAAATAAATATGTCATCGCAAAAAATATATGTATGTGTTCATTCCAGTATTATAAATGATCAATTCTGTCAGCGTTATGACAGAAGAGGTGGGATCCAAATGGGGATTTTAATAATGAGTAGAGCTTGGAGATGTAGTTCTTCTCAGGACCAAATAACCCATGGTCCTATATTTACATTATCCAGGGTCTATATAATGAGCTACTTGACCCCTAAAAACAAGACAAAGGAGTAGTCAGATGAAGGGGCTGATTAATTCACCATGAAAGCCAGGTAAAACCCAGCAAACAGGTCTTTCTTTCACTCATCTGTGCCCAGTGAAACCGAGAGTAGACATCCTACCAAAATCCCAAGCTTTCCTGGACTATGAGACATGCCCATCACATTGCAACTGCAAAGATCCATCTTGGATAGAAAGAATTCCTTCCCCTCAGGAAGAACTACAGTTATTGTAGCTAAGTTCAAGTCTTTAAGACCCAAATGTTGGGCTTGGGCATAAAGCTTACTGAGTAACCTCATCTATTCAAAATAAAAACCCAGGGTCTCAGAGGTTCATCAAGCATAAACATTCTCTCCCTGAAGACTCATTCTCCTCAGCTGTCCCTGCTGTCTTTGGGTTTCTGACCAACCACAAAAGGAACCGATTGAGAAAGAGAAAGCTAATACCATTATTGACATTCATAGAGAAAGACTGGAGAATACAGAAGATGAGTCCCTGAATTAGTTCTATGAATTAACCATTTGCCATCTAAGGAAAAAAATAAGAACATTTATATTAATAATCCAAAACTTGGCTCACACAAAAGAAATTAAAATTAGATACTGTTCTTGAAACTCTAAGTCGCATTGTGTTGTGAAAGTAAACTGTGAGTATGTTGATGGCAGTGATATTTATAGCTACTGTGGATAGAGTGTTTATTGCATATGTGGCATTCTGTCTATGCTTTAATTTATGTATATCTCATTTAATCCTCACAAAATTTATATACAGAAGAAGGTATTGTCCCTGTTTTAAAGATAAAGAAATGAGGCTCAAAAATTTAATTTGATCAGATTTAACAAGGAGCAAGTAGCAGAGTCAGGACTCAAACCTGTGTCTATCTGAGGTCAAGGGGCATGCTCTTTCCATTATGTGTACTACCTCTCAGACAGTGCTGCTCACTGTTTAATGATGCTTTTCTTATATACTCAGGTAGACCAGGAAGATGACTAAGTTGACAGTTTTATTGCATGTATGTACATTAACATCAACCAATACTTATTATTTAGTCCCATGAAGTCAATGAATGTTTCACAAGCAGATAGGCTACAGATTCAGAAAAATCAATGAGTATTTGACTAAGCAAGTGAATTATGAAGAGTAAAAGCATCATATGTGCTTTTTCTTGGAAGTAAAGGGAAAGCTAAGATGTTAATAAACCGGACCCAATGCTAATAACTTCGAGTCCCCCTATCCCAGTAGAAATCAATCTAACTCTAAGGTTGATTTTGCTCATTCCATAGGTTTATTTCCCAATGGAGTTCCTTAATTTTGACATTCAAAATACAGAGTTCTGTCGTGGCTCTTTACTTTCAGATTCAAGGCCAGTTTACTTCCTAATCTCTTCTCATTTATTATTCACTTTCATATAAAGCTCACTTTGTCTTGTTTCCACATTCCTCATGTTCTTACCCACTCTCTAACCAACTGTTCTTATTGTCTGGAAGATCTTCCATTGATCTTACCTTTTCTTCTCATGTCTCTTAAGTCTTCACTGTATTCAGCTTCCAAGATCGGTAGTTCTGATTTTGCCTAAAGCTTTCCCATCTAATTAGATATAAAACACTGTAATCCTTCTATGGAAACCCTCTTTCCTCTATAGCCAAAGGCGTTACCAGTGGTAAAATGCATTCGTTTTGTATAGAACAGTAATTTCAACCACTAGATTGTGCTTTCCATTGATCTATTTTTTTTTCTGGGTAGAGTAGAAGTGCTATTGTTGAAGATTTATAAATTTCAAAATATACAAGAAAGAAAATAAAAGTCATTGTTTGTGCCAACACCTCAAGAAAAACATGGTTAACATTTTGTTATATTTCTTTCCAGCTTTTTTCAACACATTTGTTTATACTTTATTTTTAAGATTTTATTTATTTATTTGACAGACAGAGATCACAAGTAGGCAGAGAGGCAGGCAGGGAGAGAGGAGGAAACAGGCTCCCTGATGAGCAGAAAGCCCGATGCGGGGCTCGATCTCGATCCCAGGACCCTGAGATCATGACCTGAGCCAAAGGCAGAAGCTTAACCCACTGAGTCACCCAGGTGCCCCTCATTTGGTTATATTTTAACTTCAATTCTCCCTGCCTTAATATATTCTTATCCTGCTTTGTTTCTCCTAAAATTAGAGCCTCTAAGATTTGGATTCATAAAAGCCAAGTGACCAGTCAGAGGGTTGACCCTTAATGCCTAGTGAAGCATTGATTCATAGAGGTCAAGAAGTAGTCCTAATTCTGAGCTTGTTTACAAAGATCAGATCTTATGTGAAACTCCTGGATAATTCTTTTTGCTTCCATTATGTGTTAACCTTCTGTTAATTAAAACTACTCTTGTTTTATTGCAGAGAAACTAGAAAAATATATTAATATTACATTATATAAGCCATGGTATTATAGGGGTGCCTGGGTGGCTCAGAGGGTTAAGGCTCTGCCTTCAGCTCAGGTCATGATCTCAGGGTCCTGGGATCAAGCCCCACATCATGCTCCCGGCGGCACCTGCCTGCCTCTCTGCCTACTTGTGATCTCCGTCTATCAAATAAATAAATAAAATCTTAAAAAAAAAAAAAATGACATGGTATTATAAAATAATACATTTATCTTCTTGATTTCTAAATTAAATTAAAGACCTAAAAAACTATTTTGTGTTCATCTAATGTTGTAAATGTTCTTTGTGGGTTTTATCTCCTGCCTATAGGCCCATCTTAACTACATGGAAAATGAAATTTTCTTGTTCAGATATCTAGCCTTTTTATCACCTCAGCTCATTTTATCAAGAGTGATTCATCGGGATTTTATCTGGTGAACAGACATTGTCTGAAAACTTAACTTTTTCCATGCAACTTACCTGACCAAGTTTTTGGATTCAAGTTTTTATCCTTTAGACAGTTAGGAAGGACTTTGCCCTTACGTAATTGCTAAGCATCTCATTTCTTCCACCTATTAAAAATAATAGTTGATTATTCTCCCCAGGTGTAGACACTTATCCAATTTGGGTTTTTTGGTAACCAAATTTGTAAGGACACTAACCAACATTTCCCCTAAAAACATTAAAATGTGACCTCATAGGAGAAACAGCTTTTCAGTCTTACTGAATACCTTCCTCACAATTCCTCTGCTATCATAAGGTGTATCCTTAGCAACTAGCATGAATTATACCATCATCAGCTATTTGTAAACAAATAGCTTTGAAACAAATGCCTTTCAAGACATTGTTGTAACCCATCCCCAAGCTAACAGGACAAAGGTTATAAAGGCTAAAAGTTTCCATGGCTTGCAAAATCTTTTTGTTCCAGAAACCACTTTCTTAAATGTTACCTATAAGCCTCTTGTCCTTGAGAATAGCATTTTTCACCCTTCCCCAACCCCTCACAACACCTAAAAGAGATAAGAGGGACTATTCAACTTAAATCCTGAGTCTAAAAGTACTGAGAAACAGCTAAGTATATTGATGGCTCTGTAGTGTATATTCTACAGACAACAAAGTATCTTCACCAAGATGGCCCCATTGTCCCCATCAATGAGGCTGAGAACTGAACCGGTCTGGGTGCTGAGGTTCCCCCAGGCGATGGGGGTTCAAGGGCACTATCATGAGTTCTCAGAATAATCAAAACACCACAATATTTTAATCTGCACACGTTCGACATCAGAGCAGATACTGCCCGCAAGAGGTTTGTGTTTTATTAAAATCTAAACTAATTCCCCTTGTTTTATGTTACTGAATGGTTCATTTGCTGTGGGACCCTCAGGGGGTAAAAGAGAGGGAAAGAAATTAAGTCAAAACTGCAAAGACTTGTTAAGACTGCACAAGATGTATCTAGCTCTCTTATTGTTACATGATATGTTGGGAGAAAAAAAAAATCAATCTGTGGGAAACCCACCCTGACTGATCAAGGCAACCTTTCAAACCTGCAAAAACACTGAGAAAACCATACGTAATACACAACAGCACAAACAAATCGCTTCACTTTCTGGAAATGGTGTTGTCACTAGGATGAGACGTGGATGAAAAAATTCCAAGAAAAGCAAAGACATCTCTCAGTAAATCAGTAAGTTTATTGGTTAATGGAGAGCCAGGCTTTGCTCTTTAAGACTTGATGCTTAGTGGCTATGAGCAGGTCTTTCCATAAGGGTTGCCACTGATGAGTGCTAATGAGGGACTCGTATATGTGCCTGGAGAAAAAACGAAATAGAAACATTTATGACTTTTGCACCACCCAACATACACAAAAACACACCCTCACCTAATCCCTGTCTATAAAAGTTTATTTATGTAGTTGTAAATTGGAAAATCTCAAGCATAAAACTCTATATCTATTAAATATACAGTGGTTTAGTGTACTGGAGACAGGGCAGCCTTGCTTATTTGTGCTTTTTCTGTCAGCGATGACATGAGATCATAGGGAATCCATATCTCTAAAGCCGTAGAATAGCTCCCAGTCATTTGTGGCTTCATTAGCAACGTCGTGATGTCCCTTAAGGACAAAACACATAAATGTTCTCCTGTCACTTACAATTGTGTCAAGGAGAAAACCAAAATGAACTTGCAAAGTCATGCACCAGCTCAATTTTGGAAGGAAAAAAAAATCTTCTTTGAAGGAAACGAAATCAATCCCCAGTTCAAATTAAATTTGGGCTATTCTGTGAAGCTCCGATACGTAGCTCCAATAACAATCAGTACTTATGGACTTAAAATGCAGGCAAATAATGTTTCATTTAAAAGAAATTGAATGAGGGCTAGTGACAGAGAAAGTTTTAATGCTATTTTATCATTAGTTAAAGTTAAATCATGCCTTTATTGGCTCAGTCGTGAACATCTCAATCCCCACTCCCCCCCCCCCCCCCCCCAAAATGTTACTAGAAGCCCTTTGCCTGGTTGGGCTTGTGTTTTCATCTTATTAAAACCTTGTCATGCAAATGTATCATAAGTGTAGCCTGAAGACTTCTGTCTCATGCAAAATTTAGCTTGAATTCTACTGGCACGAGATACTTTGTTATGCACAAACCTTCTGTTTGGTTTGCTGACATTCTTCTTAGTCTGCTCTCATGGTGATTCATTATCTTGTGATATAGATTTCTAAGTATCATCTTTGTATTGATTTTTATATCTTTAATAACCACTCCACAGAAGATGGCTCCACTGGTGTCATTGATCGCATCAAAAATTCAAGGCTTACAGAAATACTAGAGGGCTAATTGGTAGCAGAACATTTCAGACTTAATCTTAATGCAGTCTTAATCTTCTGCATTAAACCTACCTGAAGGTTTCCTTTTGGAGTCAACGAGGGGAAGTTTAGTGCTTCGTTGAAAAACACCTGGTGAAAGCCTGCCAGAACAGAGCCATAATAAATGGACTACAGACTTGGGAATGTCACTTCACAAACACTCCAAAATTAAGAGCACTCCCTTCATCTGGGGCCCTCATCATCAGAATGCTTTTTGCTTTCCCTTTCCCTCCGTAGAGCCAGGTTTGCTCATACGTTTCTGTAGCAGAAAAGTCGCCATGATTCTGAAGTACTTGTGCCTCTGGGATTTGAGAATTTCCCAGTTTACCAATAGAAGGGCTTTCTCTGCAGAAACCTAGAGTGAATATCCTGTTTGTGTAAATGAGTTTAAACAAGAAATTTAGGACTGGGTCTGTTAGTCTGGAGTCCCCGTATATGACCAGGTATATATCATACTCTTAACTTCCTTCTCGAACCCTGTGCGTAGAGCATGCAGATCTGTTTGAGGTAACAAGAGACTGAGAAGATGTAGGAGCTTTCTGCAAAGCTTAAGGGTAGCTTGATTATAAAGCTGGAACGGGGTTTACTGTATTCTTGCCAAAAATTTTTTATGAACCTCCTTCCATGCCCATCCCTATATCGAAGCACGGCTGAGGAGAACCTGATAGCTGCCCTAGAGAACCTTAGCTTCAGAAGTCAAGGGGCGGAAGATGGAAGCAGACTGAGACATATGTGATAAAAGACTAGAAGGCAGAATATATAAAGATATGGCTTTGCAATTGGCCACACCTAAATTCTATTCCACATCCAACACTGTGTTGTGTGACACTCGCTGTCTCCCTGAAAAAGGGGTGAAAGTTACAAGTTCCTTCTCTTGAGAATTAAAAGTGACAGTGCATCGGATGCGGATTAGGAGGGACCTCATCCAGGCACCTCAAAGGCATGTTACTTATTAGAAAATGATAAAAGAAGAACCCATGTGGTGTTGTTTTACCCTTTGCATGGGAATTGGAGAAGTCCTTTAAGAGCAGGTGGAAAAGAGATCAATTCAAAAAAATTGTATATATTCTTCTTTTTTGATGAAGTTTAGAAGAAAGAACTAAACGTATGTGTATACATAATTTCAGCACTAGGGATGTAGCATCCAACACTGAAGAATAGAATTTTTAAGACTTTTGAAATTTGAGTCAAGGCTTTAGAAAGGCTGGGAAGGAAAAGGGACGAATCAAGAATGCAGGCCATCGTGAGATTTTCCTAAAGTCATGGTGTGTTTTTGGTGTGTAGCACTCAGGTACTTGAACCTTGAATTCAAATAACTTTTAAACCACCAGATATTACAGTCACAAATTTCAAAGTTTCTCATTTTCAGAATGAGCTGTAAAAATCTCATAAACAAAAGAGTAAATATAGAAGGGTCTAAGCAATTGATTTCAGTGTCGACGTACTGGTCGAACTTATTGCCGAGATTATCTTCAAAGTATTACGTTTGCAATGTAAGCATGGATTTCAAGTAACTACCTAGTGATGAAGTCCCAGAACCTAAGTCAGGTTCAGTGGGGTGAGGAGGTTCGGAGCCGACGACTAAAGAAAGAATTCTTAAGACGTTGTTGGTGCAAAATGGTGGTTTATTACAGCACGGGGACAGGACCCGTGGGCAGGAAGAGCTGCTGCCCCGGGTTGTGAGGGTCGGCATGTTATATACCTTGCGGTTGGGGGAAGGGGAGGGGAAGGGGTGGGAGGGTTCAACAGAGTTTTCACATGTTAAGGAGGGCCTACAAGGTGCGGGGGGGGGGGGGGGGGGGGGGAGGTCTTGCCCTTATGGCCTGATCAATGTCGTCTTCAGGTCAGGCACTAACATCAAGCTAGTTGGGAGATTCTTGGTGGGGTGTTATGATCCTGCTATCATTTACCTTCCCTTCTACCTCAGTCTCCTCCAGTTTATGGTGGGAGGGAGACATTAGGGCTTCAGGAACCGAGAGTTATTTGCCTCTGGAAATTTGTGCTATTGATAAGGTAACCTCCCTGTTTAGGTCTCTAGGACATCTGTAGAGCAAGGGAGATTCCTGTTCTGCAGGATTGCCATCCCTGCAAGTTAACGATTTATCGTTTTATGGTGGTCAGGGGTGCCTGAGGAATGCCACACATATGGAGGGGAGCGGGTGAAGAGGGGGTGCAAGGCGCCAGCTCTTGCTCTGTCCTCAGCCAGCCTCCTGCTCCCTCATCACTAGGACATGACCCATAAAGAAATAGCAAATGTTTGTATGATACAAATTATTTTCCTTTTCCAATCATTATTCATGTTGTGTAGGTTGTTTGCCTCACAGAGTTTAGTCATGTCCCTGGTCCATAAACACTCATTTGTTGAGGAAACTCAGTTGGCACTTGCATAGCACCCCTTTCCCAAATAAGGAACGACTTCTAGCCTAGGACAGTAAAACATTTTCAGGCGGCTTCTTTATGGATGTTTTTATTTCATTGTTGTGTATCTCTCTTTCAAGTTGCCTTCCCACAAAATAGTTCCTAATTTTATAGTTTCCCAAAGAATTTATCCCACTTGCTGCCTCCTTCTTTTGCCTTTTATTTTCTTCCTTTTTGCTCCCTTCTTCTCCTTTCCTTCTTTGCCATCACTATTTTTTCTGTTACCCCTGCTTTTCCCCACGTCACTTCCCTGCCTCCGCTCCTTCCTCCCTTCCTCGTGCCCTTAGTACATTATTACTTGAACCGAAACCCAGGGCGCAGAACTGTAAGTTTGACTCACACTTTATTTATCCTTTCATTATTTTATTTTTTAAAGATTTATTTAGGGGCAGCTGGGTGGCTCGGTGGGTTAAAGCCTCTGCCTTCAGCTCAGGTCATGATCCCTGGGTCCTGGGATCGAGTCCCACATTGGGCTCACTGTTCGGTGGGGAGCCTGCTTCCCGCCCTGCCCCGGCCTGTCTCTCTGCCTACTGTCTGTCAAATAAGTAAATAAAATCTAAAAAAAAAAAAAAAAAAAGATTTATTTAGGGTGTTTGTGGGTGGCTCAGTCAGTTAAGTGTCTGCTTTTGGCTTAGGTTATGATCCCAGGGTGCCGGGATGGAGCCCTGCCTTGGGCTCCATACTCAGTGGAATGTCTGCCTCTCCCTCTCCTTCTCCCACTCATACTCTCTCTCATGCTCTCTCTCTCTCATATAAATTAAAAAAAAAAAAAAAAAAAAGATTTGTTTAGGGAGAGAGTATGTGCATGAGGCTTGCAAGACCTAGGGGAGGGGCAGAGGGAGAGGGAGAGGGAATCTCAAGCAGACCCCTGCTGAGTGTAGAGCAGGACATGGGGCTGAGATCATGACCTGAGCTGAAATCACAAGTCAGACGCTTATCCAGCTGAGTCACCCAGGTGCCCCATCCTTTGGATATTTTAAATAACAATCCAAGGAATCCCCCAGTGTGACGCTAAATTCATTTTCCATCTATCATAAGAAAGGATTGATACAAGAAAGGGAACAAGAATTCTACCAAACTCATAAGCTGCAAAATGCAGTAAGGATAATTTCTTTTTTTCTTATGCCTTACCTTTTTTTTTTTTTTCCTTCAGTGTAACAAAAATTCAAGGTCTTCAAGTCTTTGATACAGAAAAAAAAAATGCTTTTACTCAATAGTAAGTTAATATGGAATACAAACAGTAATTTTCCATTCTCTATTCTTAAAAACATCAAAATATTACAGAAGGAAAACATAGGTCTCTACTTTTAATACACTAGAAAAAAAAAGACATTCAATATTAACCAGCTTTTTCTGAAAGTTTTTTTTTTTTAATAGTATTATTCCTTACCGTTGTCAGGGAATTAAGTTTTTGTTTATTAATACAATAATACTGTTAACAGTATTTGATTCTTGACCAACAATCAAAAGATTGGAATACAGTAAAATATCTCTGACAAAAATATATTTGTAATTCTTCCTGTTTATTACATTCCCTTGTAATAAACATAAAAAATAATTTTAAAAAAACCTTACAAAACAGACTTAACAGAGATTTCCAGCCATGTGAATTTTTAAAAAAATATTGGGCTTATATATAAAATGGCCCAGAGGTGAAATAAAAAAGTTTTGACACTTTCAAAGTGTTTCCTTTTAAGGGCTTTCTTCTTCTGATCACAGCTCAGTACTGGTTACAGTCTCCAAATGGAGGCCCTGTATCATTCCACAATGGGAGCCACCTTTGCGATTATTATTGACCCTAGGCCTGAAAGCATTCCGCACATGCCTTTCAATTTGCCATCGTGGAATTGATGGAACTTCAAATTATAAATTGAATGCCCGATGGACGAAACTGGCTTCCTAACTTTTAGTCCCATAGTAACAATAACTGCCACCTTTTAAGCAACCATGATGCTTTTACTTGCATTATATTGAATTCTAACAAAGACCCAATATGAGAACTAGTATTGCCTTTATTTTAAAGATGAGAAAACTATGAATCAGATATGTAAAACAATGTCTTCCAAAATCACACAGTCACTAACCATCCCGTATAAACTTTCGGTTCTGTTTGGCAAACAGCCATGTCCTGCAAGATTGCAGTTGGCCAACAATTAGTGAATGGTTTGGTCTCGTTGGGTTCATTTATTGCAGTAAGAACATTTAACATGACATCTGGCTTCTTGACATATCTTTATGTGTATAATACAACAAGAGGCACAGGGTTGCACAGTAGACCTCCAGAATTTACTCTTCCCCCTAAACTGTATCTTGGGCAGTGGGATTGCTGTCTTCAACATGTCTCCCCCTACACAGGGTGGATTTCCCTTAGGGGATTGAAGAATCACTCCTTTCGGGGCGCCTGGGTGGCTCAGTGGGTTAAAACCTCTGCCTTCGGCTCAGGTCATGATCTCAGGGTCCTGGGATTGGCCCCGCATCGGGCTTTCTGCTCAGCAGGGAGCCTGCTTCCTCCTTCTCTCTCTCTGCCTGCCTCTCTGCCTACTTGTGATCTCGGTCTGTCAAATAAATAAATAAAAGCTTAAAAAAAATCACTCCTTTCACTTTATAAATGATGAACAAAATGGTCCAAGGTGGGGCTCGAGACATTTTCTCTCCTGGGTCCTGCAACTTGCCTCTGAACGCCATACTAACCAGGCAAAAGACCCATCAAGACACAAGCTATTCGATACACTTCCATGGCTTCAGTCTTCCCTGGGAAAATGCTGGAGCTTTTGAGGCTTCGGGACCATCTATCTTGCACGACTCAGTCAGGTGTACGTTTTATGTCCAGTTCAAGAAGCAACAGCAGTACTTCCGCAGATGTGTGGCAGCATATGGTCAGGATTTAGATGAGTGAATACTTGCACCTGGAAATCAAATACGAGCACAGGCAGCCCCCTCCTGCTCGCCCAGGGCAGCGGCCACCTAACCGGGAGAGAGCCATCGGATCAAACGCAATCCAGATGTTTATCCCGTCTCCTCCTCTTCCCACACAGCCTTCCATTGTTTCCCTTGTCCTTTGGCAATATTTCTACATTTCTAAAGGAGTCAAAGGGCCCAGAAAATCGGAAGAAATATGAGTGTAAAGCCGAACAGACACACCACCCATTGCGCAGTGAAGGCGTTTTTGAAAAATTAGCTGTTTCGGCTTTTTAAAAGGTTGGTTTTCATCATCTTTTCCAAAACCATCTGATTTTTGTAGCAGTCTCGGTCAAAGATTTAGAAGAAGAGTATCCTTAGCTTAACTCTCAGATTGCCAAGGCAACTTTTGTGAATGTGCCATTTTGGGTGTCCCTGGAGTCAATAAAGTCCCAGCCACCCGCCCGGATTCTGATGCTTGCATATTGCTATCTGCCGATTTATTGTATTTTACTCGGAAATCTAGTGTGTTGCTTGGGGTTGCTCTCCAGTGAAGGACCTTGTTTTATCTTTTCAAACACTTGTTGTTGTTTTTCTCCTGAGTCTTGCCATGTACCCTCTTTGTACCTTAATATCTCTATACTTCGGAGAGAGAAAAAAGTGAAATACTGTAAATGAGTTGAGAACTTCTGATCACTCTGAAGCTAATTAACCATTCAAAATCTCTGATGGAAAGATAGATAGCTTTATAAAACAGGCCAAAACAGGGTGGGGGGAAGGTGGACATGCCCAAGAAAAGGAATAAATAAAACTAGCCCGTAAGTGTGAATTCTTCAGAGCATAGCCTTGCCGAAGAACCGGAAGAGGAAGGAAAAGGGGAGGAGGAGGAAGAGGAAGAGGTACAGAAGAGGAAGAGAGAGAAAGGAATGGAGAAAGAGAGAGGGAAGGAGGAAGGAAAGGGGAGAGGAGCAAGCAAGCAAGAGAACGTCGTCTTTACTAGTCCGTGGCTGCCCTTCACAGTATGTGGACAAAATGCCCACTTAGAAGCAAACTTTAAGTAATGAGAGGTGGCAGCTCTTGGTGATTAATTTTTTCCCTGTGTGATCTACAAATGTGGCATTTGACTTAAAGTTATCAGGTAGAGTAGTCTGTCTAATTCTTACTCAATTATTCTGTTACTAGAAATAGGCCTTGTTCATATTAGCACCTTGCTCCTGGATTAACTGTTTAAATATTTGATTTTATGACTTTCTGGTTAGTCAAGATCTCAAAAAAAACCAGACTCTTCTATTTATTCTGTAGAAAATCATTACGTGGTGGGAGGGCAAAGAAAATTAAGGTACAAAAACAAAAAAATTGTGTCAACTTTGTATAAAAATATTAGTAATCATTGTCTCCAGGATGAAGATGTAGCAGGGGGAGAGTTGGTGTGGACAAACATAGACTGATTTCTTACCTGCTCCTTCACTAGCTGCACTGTTGATCTCTCTGAGGCTTGATTTTGTCCTCGGTAAAATGGATATAAAATTTTTGTGTAGGTTCAATCAAGCAGGAGAACACAAAGTGCTTGGCACTCGGTTCACTCCTGTTAAATATCATTTCTCTTTACTAATTTTTTTTTCTTCAAAATATTTCCATGTGTTAGTAATGATGGTTCCCCAAACTAAGAACTTTTATTACAAAGTTGTTCCAAACCCAGCCCTGGGAGCCTCAACCAACAGCTGTTGTGCGATTTCAAAATGACCAGAGGTTCTCCTCCAGCTTCGTTCCCCATCTCGCCGAGCCAAGGTGGGTGTTGGGAAGAGGGGAGCCTTGTTTTTATTTGTCATGGATTCTCCTTTTGTGAGATAGTTACCTAAATTAGCCCGTAAAATATACAGCCAGCAAATGAACCAGAAATGCAATAATCCCCTGTCCAATCAGCCCCGAGCTACTTCACAAGGTGGCACGGAGACTGTAGCAGGAGATTGATGTGTGTGAAAACAGTTTAAATTCTTTGCGGGAAAGTGTCCTTCGTGTCAGTATTTATTACTAGCAGGAATGAAAATATCACTAATGCTCTCATTAAAGAACTTTGTATTGAAGCCCACTTTAAATCTGTTTCTCAGATTTGTCCTGATATTGTGGAATTGGGGAAAAAAGTTTTTTTTTTTCTTTTCTTCTCTCACTCTCTCTCTCTCTTTTGAATGCAAACAAACCTAAATAAACCCTATTAGTGCTCCCATATCCAAAGGAAAAGAATTGCACCCATGCGTGCTCCTAAACACACACACACACACACACACACACACACACAATCATATTGGTAGTAATCCCCATCAGGAAATCTTAAACTGATTGATATTTAAAGTGTTATCATCTCAGGTGGAAGCTCCCATCAAGAACACATTTATACAACAATTGCATTTTTTTCCTTTCTCTTTCTTTTCCGCAAACCTGCTAGCCAGCTTTCTCTTTTCTCTATTCAGTGCCTTCCTCTTCTCCCCCCCCTCCCCTCATTACGCAGCCCCAATTTGTACACACACTCTGTCCTGCCCCACCCCCACCCCCATCTCTAGTGGTGTGAAAATAGAAAAGCATCTGAGTATCTGGGCAGCCTATCAGTTTGCTAAGGTTCATTTTAGCTAATCCAGACATCCCGCACAGCAGGGGGAAAACTGCTGTATCTAGTGAAACAAGAGCATGAATAATTAAAACTCTGTTATTAATGAACTTCCAGTCGTTATGTAAATGAAACTGATTTCAAGTCTAATTTGTCAGCCTGAATTCTTTTTCTGTTCTCCCTTTGTCTAGGACAAGAACTCATCATAATGGACTTGATAATAAAACACTAGTAGACAAGCTGTGTGCAGTGCCCATCTGAGTTAGAGCTTTTAGCCTGCTTAATTGATACAGTTACTCCAGAACAAGTCTATAAGGCATTTTGTATGGCTCTACGTTTAAAAGCCGCTCTTTTTCCCTTTGACAGAGCTGCCTATTATTCGCACATACCTCATTATCATTTACCTTTACACGAGGGGTGGCATATAATTACTGCCTAGTAAATAGTTTCTTTTGCAATATCCATGATGTTCAAAGACAGCAGAGTTCAAAAAGGTCCAGGGGAAGGGAAGTCTGTAGTCTTCGGAGAATAACAAATAGCCACCAGGGAGAGAAAATAAAAGGAAAGAAAAAGGAATACTTGACAAAGCTCGAGACCATTAAGTACCAGTGGCCCAGTGTTCCACCGTCAAGTGTCACTCACGCTATTGGTGTCTTTGTCCAAGTGATACCCCGATGTCTGTGGCTACATATTTCAGCGGCATTGTTTAGGTCCACCGTATTGTTTGTGAAACCGTTCACTATTAGGGTGACAGCTTCAAATTCTACGATCTGACTTCCTGGAGTTACAAATATTTTGCACAACATAAAAGCAATCATTATTTTGACAGAGAGCTACCGGGCAGTGTCGACTCACTGAGAATTTCCTGAGCCAGAGTCTTTACGTTCGAATTTGGAAAATGCTCCCATACTATTTTTAGGGAAATGTGTAAGTTAGATATCAGAATTATAGTTTGGATAATTGGCAGCTGAGTTTATTTCTATAAGGCACTGTGTAAGCAGGATAACAAACATGAACTCCTATTTTGTATACCCGTTCCGCTAAAATAATCAGTTTGGGTCCATGTTTAGAAGGAGGGAAAAATTCATTCTAAAAAATCCTAAATTTTTAAGCTGCAGATGCTAACTGCTACCATGATTCTTGCTAATCCAGTAGATTTTTCATTAATGGAATCCTAGTTCACAAGAATATGAAGAACTCAAAAACTTCTTTAGTCCCCCCAGATATTGACGTCCTAGCTCCTAGCGAGTTTTGCATGCCCAAACCAACATCTGCTGCTCTTTGGCACTGGTGAAATTAGAGAAGTATTGAAGGCATTGTTTACTTCTGCTATCTTCTGTTATTTTGTAACATTGCTTTGTGTATATACCAAAGAATAAATATTATCCTAATTGCTTTTGTCCAAACAAAGAAAAAATGGACATCTCAGCATCTGCCCAAATGATGTAATCAGTCCTTCAGGAATCAGAGACTCACAACACACATTTTCAGTTCCCTAAAATATGCCAGACACAGGGCTAAGCAATGGAATAAAAAATATGAAAAGGGAACAATTGTTTTTAAAAAGGAGAAGAAAAGTCAGTTAACCCATATTCATTACTTGTTGTGAAAGGTCATATAGATATACACACGCACATATATATAATGGTATGTATATATGCGGTATGTATATATATATATGGTATGTATACATAGGTATATATGTATACATATGAATATATAGTGTATAAAGAATGTGTAAATTGTCAGAGAAACCAAAAGTAATTTAATTCCCTAGGAAGCCAGGAGACACGATGCTTCAGAGAATAACGTTCTCTCTACTTAGTCTAGTCTCAAAATTTTATCTAGTCCGAGCTCCTGTCAGTGTTGTCCAATGCAAGGTCTGGTGTCATTTGATTCCTTTTCTTCTAGATGCATTATATAGCAAACTATGCCTCAATTTTTCAGCCAGCAAAAGGCATACAGTTATTCCAAAACATGTCTGATCTTCACAATGTCAAAATATAAGTCGATGGTGCCCTGCAATTTCACAGGGACATGGCTAGACCTGTGTCATCACAATAGGAATGGCACAATTTAAGGTCTGATGTCACCCAGCTTCACCCTGCTCAAGGGACTGTCCCACAACATAGGGCAGGCTTGCTTCGGGGCAATCTTGTTCCCATTGTATTTATTTATTTATTTGAAATAAATAAGTTTCTTTATTTATTTCAAATAAATAAATAAATAATTTCATCATTTTGGGCCTGGCTAAAACCACTGCTCACTTTGAAATCTTGATAAACCTTGAAATTCCTCTGAGACCATCTAAACCTAAATGAGTACCTACTTGAAAAGACAGGAGCAACCCAGTGATGAGCACAAGATGTGGGATGACATACGACATGCGAGAGTGCACACGCATGCACATGGGCACACACACGTCTCTGCCGGCTTCCAATGGGTAATACGGCTCAGGGGGCTAGCAACTGTATTCCTCCCTAGCAAACTCCAGAAGAAGTCATAAAAATACGTAATCTGGAATTAAAGTCAATTAAAGTACGTTGCTTCTTCGGAAAGTTAAAAGGAAAACACACATAAGTAATAGAAATCAATTATTGTATATTCCCAGGCCTATTCTTATAAGCCGGAGAGGTAATCAATCACTCTAGAGATTTCTACAAGGTAATTACTGTTTATTCTTTAATGATACTACCGTCTTCCTCTTCTTTCTTCACACCAGCCCCCTGCAGCTGCCACCTCACAGAAAGCAAATAAGCTGCAGTTAAAAAAAAAAAAAAAAAAGAGGGAGAGAGAGATGCTGAAAGAAAGTTGGTGTTCTGCATAATGTGGACAATAAGCCTGCCGAAACTTCATCCCTCTCTGTGACCCGAGGCTGCAATACTTTATGGCCCACGCTGTATGTACACATCATAACTGCTTTTTAGTAATAAATGTGGCCGTGGCTTTGAGAGAACACTGCTGCACAGGGAGAATTAATGGGAAATATCCTCCTTGTGGATGTCTAGTCACTCCAAAGAACAAGATGTCAAAATAATAAGCAGCTGAATAAGAACGTGGACCAATTAAGAATTTAAAAACAACTAGCATCCAACTGAGACTCTTTCCCCCTCTCTAAAAAGGAGAGGGGGCACCTGGGTGGCTCAGTCATTAAGCGTCTGCCTTCGGCTCAGTTCATGATCCCAGGTTTCTGGGATCGAGTCCCGCATCCGGCTCCCTGCTCAGTGGGCAGCCTGCTTCTCCCTTGCCCACTCTCCCTGCTTGTGTTCCCTCTCTCCCCATGTCTCTCTCTGTCAAATAAATAAATACAACCTTAAAAAATAAAGAGTGGAAGAAATAAAGAGTAAAAATAAATGCTTCTGCTCTTATCAAGGGCCAGAAGCTCTAACCAAGAGGTTTCCCAGTGCTTCAGTCAGAGCTAGGCTAATGAATATAAGTTACCTTTGCTGGTTTTAGCTGACTTTGAAATTAAAGTTCCAAACCCTTGCATGCAGGGAGAGCTGGATTTGAGCAAAATGGACTTAATAAACTCCATTGTGCGGTTAGATCCCTAGTGAGATTTCCTGCCCATCCATGACCAATCGGTATTATTTTTCAGTGACTGGTACTTTTGTGAGCAAGATTGGGGTTTCTGGGAGTGATTAGCACTTTTCACCATTGATTGACAGGTTCAAACAGAAATGAGACAATAGGAGGAGTCATTAGGAATTCAAATGTAAGGTTAGTGTTTGCAGGCTTTGCAATTGATTTTAATAGGAAAAAAAAAACAAAAAACCCTGTATGTAAGGAAAGGAATTAATGTTTGAAATGTTAACTTAGGAAGTATAAATCAATCTGTTCAATTTCAAAAAAAATTCAGAACTGAAATTAATAAAAAGGAGAAGATGAATTCAGAACTGAAATTAATAAAAAGGAGAAAATGAAATAGCAATATTATATTTTAGGCATTCTTTCTAGAAATGTCTTATGTCAGCCACAGATACATTTAGTTTTTTGCTGTGGATATTTAAGACCCAAAATCTAAAATCTTAGAGACATTCACAGTAGCAAAGGTTTAGATTTGGTTTTCTCATACATGAAAAATCTTGTAGGAAGAAAACAAAAACTGTTTTGCTAAGAAAAGAAAAGTGATGAAGCTCTCCATTATATCCAGGGAGGATTCCTCAGGGAAATAATTACAGTGAATGATTCTAGCATTGACCAGTAATTGATAATTGGCCACAAATAATTAGGGTAGAATATCTTTACTGGTGTAAATTATGCTAATAGCTCAGCCTTGTCCCTAGATGCTGATGTTGGTTTCTTATAAGTAATTTTGTTTTAAATTCACATTATAAATTTAGCATACTACACTTGAAAATTTAATCTTGTTTGGCATCAAAGCAAAGGCAGATACTACAGAATTAAGCAAGCCTAATCAAAGAAGAAAAGTAAGATGCACACCATCATTTTTCAGGATGTTTTGCTAAGGGTTGACTTCTCGTGGGAAAAGAAGTGTTCTCTGACAAAAATGCACACAAACTTATGTTTCTAAAAAAACAAAACCAAATCGGAGCAAACTGTGTGACTTGGAATCACCTCACAAATTCGGATAGAAGCATTTCCACTACCTTGCAAGTTGTTACTATTTAAAGGACGACCACATAAATCCAATACCCCGTGCACGAGATAATCACTGCATCAGATTTTTATGCATATCCTGTGCGCAGCTCAGCATTCAAGCTGCATTTTTTGAATATGTTGTGACTAATTTATGCCAAGTTTTCATCAACCTAGCATTTTTCATTTTTCAATTGACATACAAAGTTCTGTAATTTGTGTGCTCAGTATGTTAATATCCTGAGATAGGAAGAGAAAATCCAATGCATCACGATAACAAAAATAAACTGTCAGGGAACCTCGGTAGAAGTGAGAGGTCAGGAAAACAAGCACAACCCCATGAATGGCTAGTGTTAGGATTTGCATGGGTCATGCATAATGCACACGTCCATATCATGAGATGATTTTGGTCATTCTTTTTTAATCAACTCACTCACCATCTGCTCTTCAGTTTCCCTCCAAAAGTTCAAGGCATGCTCTGTTAATAAGTGGTTTTCACACTTTGCTGCAAATTGGAATCACCTGCTGATCTTTAAAAACTGTAGAGGCATGACTCCTACCCTGCACACTCTGATTTCTTGGCGTGGGGCTCCACGTAAGCATCAGGAGACTTCTCGAAGCTCTCCAGCAGATTCTAACGTGCAGCCAAATTTGGCAAACAGCTGACAAGGCTTTTCTGCCTCAGTTTTCTCTGAATTGGTCTGAAGAGATGCCGAAGTCCTCTCTCACACATAGTTTTTAAAAAAAATGCTTTTCCATCTTGCTGTTGATTTCAGGCACACAGCTCCTTGATCTGCTGTCTTCTGAGAAGGATCACAGCACAGTGCTCCCTGCTTCCGGCAAACCCGCTTACAGCCTCTCGTCTGCTCTCGACTTCTTTCTCATTTTCCCTTTATACTCTTTCATCCCCAAACTACTACAGATCAGCTGTAATCCTCTGAGTTTCCAGTCCTTATCCAATTTCCTATCTTTAGCTATCTTTGGTACCTCATTGCCAGATTAAGCATGAAAAGGTTTCCTTAGCAGTGTTACCCATTTCTTTCTCGTTATCCGAAAACCCACAGGCAGGCTCTACTCCTTTCTTCAATCTTCACCCAAGAACAAAGTCAAGACTCTTAGCGATTTTTTTGGCTCATTAGAGTGAACTTCTCTGTTCCAGACTGTAGTTTTCTGTCTCATCCCAAATGCTCATTGTTTTCTTGCACAAAACACTACTGTCAGACTTCTTGTCATTTCCCTTGCTCATTATGAACACCTTACCCGTGTGTTTCTTAAACACATCCTATCCAATTTGTCTCCCTATTCTCTTTCCCAGAGCCTCCTTCGGTTCCAAGTTAACCTCAGAATTTTAGATCTGGAGGAGTGTCTGCTTTGGGAATTGATAGAAATACTTCCTAAATGCTTGTATACCAAATGGAGGCATACAGAGGACTGTTCCACGACAGAAATGACCAAGAGCCTCTCTAGATTTCCTAGAGCTACTGTAAGCCTTAGAAATGCAATTGTTGCTCACCCCTGTTCTTCCTTTCCTCAACACATTTCATCCAGATTCACACAGCCGACATTGAGCTGGGATCACCCAAAGGGGCAGGAAGGGCTACATTGAACGGAGAGTTATATACATCTATGTCTGGACAAGGGGACTTGACCCGAAGCTGTAGCAACCCAGCCGCTATAGTCACACTGTTCTGTCTTCAGGATGTTTCCCATGGCCAAAAATGCTCTAAGTCATCTCCAACTTCAAAGCATTCAGCAAACAATGGCAAGGCAGAGCAGCCAGAAGCGGACACCTGATTTCCATGACAAATATGGTAATGCTGTATTCACTTATGGAGCCACTTTCTGTGCTGCTGTATGTGCATATACAGCAACACACATTGGAATAGAATGGAACCTGTCCCCTGTTAGCAGAGGCACCCCAAAGGAATGGAGAGACCAGTAATCAGCCCAGCTGGTATAACACTAAATTATTTGAAAACCAATTCAGAATTGATTTCAACTAGAAGCACTGTGCACCCTTTAAAATAGGGCATGATTGAAGAAATAAAGTACATTCGGAACCTTAAAATATATATGTGTGTACATCTAAGTCTGTGTTCTAGTCTTTGTCAGATTATGCAAATTATACATTATTTGAAAAACTGTAGAAGGCAGGGGTACCTTTTTGCCTTCCACCTAAGGGCCTGTTTCCCATAAGAGCTGAGTTTTGTAAAATCCATCACTACCCCGTTTCTGTCCCCCACCACTGCCGCCCACCATTTCCCTCTCATCCGATGCTATACTCAGCTTCTTCCTGGGCTCCTTCTTCCCTTTCATGTCTCCATTACCCTCTTTCAAGTTCTACACTCTCATTTAGCAGGTCGCCACCACCTCATACTTCTTAACTCCCTCCTGTAAATTTACTTCTTGCCGTGATACTTTTCTATGATAGTTTTTCAAAGAAGTCTTCTTTCAGAGGAAAAGAAACAACTTTTTTTTTTTTTTTTTTTTTTTTTTAAAGTCCAAGAATCTATACCAGTGAGGAGAACCCTATCTTCTTTCTGGATGCACGGCGTTTCGAAGTTATTCAATGCACATGAGTCAAATGATTATGAATGTCAATCCCGGAGGTAGAAACAAGCTCAAAGTAACACCCCAGAATAATAATGGCTCAAGAATCAATAGGCAAGATTCGGTTGTCACAAAATCACAGGGTGCTTTTTTTTTGTTTTCTTTTGTTTTGTTGGTTTTTTTGTTTTGTTTTGTTTTTTAAGTGAGTTCGAACGATGAATATGATTATTTTTAACTTGTTCATTTTAAAGGATGTCATTAGCATGTAGAGTTGGGTATTAATCACAGCATGGCTTCTCTGAGTTTGGACTTGGGAAGGGGATAGATTTGTTTCAAATCCGGATTGCACTTGTGCCTTCAGCAAGCAATTTAACCTCTCGTGGTCTGTTTCCTCATTGGTAACCTAGAGGTGTATATCATATCTCCTCTTCCGAGAGCTAAGTGAGAAAAGATCTGTTAACCATGTTGCAGGACTGGGGCATGGGAGGAGCTCCTGTAATGGTTGTTGACCTGTTATTGTTGATGTACCTTATGACACCTATTACCAAGTATCTAGGTGTTTTTCCTATATTTCTTGAACAACTGTGATAGGATTCTTTTTCAGACCATCCCAGATCCATCCCTGGCTTTTAACATATCAACACAAAGAAATTTTATACTTTCTTACCCATACTTCAGCATTGTTCAGTATTAGGTATACTTTGCCCATTTTTCACTTAAGAACATTTTAAATGGAAAATATTAATACTCCATACGCTTTCAAAATAGTCTGTTATCAGCCTCTATAGCCACTAGATGTCAATACAATGTTTATCTGGGAAGTTTAATAAAGACTCATTAGTATCCTATTTAATGATTAAGTAATGTATTTCTTTTGCAAGATATGTTAATATCGAAGTGTTTCAGAACATTTTGCTGTCATATTTATGGAAATCACTCCACCAACAAATGAAATGCTTTGCCTCATCCAGTCATAAATAGTTGCTGAATAGAAAGACTTTTAAGCCTGAATCAAATTTAAATTGCTAAGAAAAATGTATATAGGCAGAATATAATTGCCCTAATTGGATTTTCTCCAGGTACTTTACTTGCAGAAAGACAATGAGATCTTTATTATTCATAACTGGATAAGACCTACATTTTATATTGCATTTTAAAGGTAACGTCTTAACTTTTCATAGTTACAATAGTAATTCTGAGGAAGAAATACTAATGTATTTCTACAACCATTTCCTTTGGGATGTTGGCTATTTTGCTATTTGGCTAAAGATCATTTAAATTCCTGTCAAAACTGAGCTTTGGAAGGCTTGAGTATTTACTCTTCAATCTTTAACCCTCAAATTAGAGTCAACAACTTTTTTCTGAACATACTAAATAACTATTATTTTTTGAAACCTCTTACTGATGTAGAGAAATGTAATTCAAATCTCCTTTCCTTTGACATTAGAGTGTCCTGACTTATATGTAAATTAGAAAAAGATCTCAAAAGAAATAAAAAATGAAAATCAGATAAACAAAGAAGAAAAGAAATCATATTATCTTTATCTGGGAACATTATTAGATGTATGCTTTTTCCCTCAGTCCCAAATTTTTGTGTTTTTTCTTTCAATCTGTCATGTACCATATCTGCTCATTTTAGGGGGAAAAAAAGGCTAACAAAAAACTTGGAGATCTACTAACCTAAGACAGATTTTGAGCCTGATCTTTAGTCTCAATATTTTGTATTGTGTATCCTAGTAGTATCCAACATTGCTAACCCCCAACCTTAAGCAAAATTGTATTGTAATAACATTTTAAGACAGGAAATGATATTTTAGGACAATATTAGGAAGTTTCTATTTTTCCTTGCCTGTCTTTCCCCATCTACACTGCAAGTTGGTAATATTTTATGTAAGATTATAACTTAACGTATTAAATATTATACAAAGGAAGAAAGAGTAAAAACAGTAGGGAGAGAGGGAGGAAAGTGAGGTCAAGAGGTTCCATCTGAGACCACTCATTAATTTCCCAACCATTTTATGAAAATCCTCTTAACAATGAGGAGCCCAGCGCCTGTTATGTGATGGATCACAGTAAGCAGAGCAGACACAGGGAGAGTAGAGGAGGAGGATATGTGGATGTGGAACATACAGGGAGTGACGGAGGGAGCGGAGTGGTAGGCAGGAAAGATTTGTGTTGGTTCAGAATGTTCAATTGACCTCAGTGCCCCAGAGTTTTGCCTGAGGTCTAAAAGGCAAGAATAAAAAGTGATACCCTGCTTTCAAGGGAGGGACTAGCCCCTTGTCCACCATTGTAGGTACTAGGTACATGAACCTATGGAGCACTTGGAATGTGACTAGTTGAACTGAGATGTGCTGTAGGTATAAAATACATACCAGCGTTCAAAGATGTGGATAGAAGAAAGAATATGAATGATCTCATTAATATTTTTATTAGTTATGCATTAAAATACAATTTTGGATTTCTGTGGATAAATAAAATGTTTTAGTAAACTTCACCTCATTTCTTTCTTTTGGCTTTTTCACTATGGCTACCAAAAGATTTAAAATTATGTAAGTGGTTTGCACTGAGTTTGGATTTGGGAAGGGGATAGATTTGTTTCAAACCCTGATTGCACTTGTGCCTTCAGCAAGCAATTTAACCTCTCGTGGTCTGTTTCCTCATGGGTAACCTAGAGGTGTGTATCATATCTCCTCTTCCAAGGACTAAGTGTTAACCACGTTGCAGGACTGGGACACGGGAAGAGCTCTGTAATGGTTGTTGACCCTGTATTTCCACCGGGCACCAACGCATGACACCACCCAGGAAGGCCTTTCTAACAGATAACAAAAATGATTCTGTCACCTTTTAGCTTTTACCATCACTCACCTCCACCTTAACATCATAAAACTAATTAGGAAAAGTGAAAAATGCTTTGAAAAGGAAAAGTTAAGGCCTGTCATCAGGAGTGACATCGTGGCATCTTCCTTCCATGGAGCAAGGGCTGGACTTTCTCCCCACTTCAAGTCAAGCAAGGAACTTCAAAACAGATCCATTTGTTCCAATCAAGATGTAGATCTGAAGAGGAGACCAACTCCTCACTCTAGGGTGCTGAAATGTTTAAGCCACTCTTTCTCCTGGTACCTGGAACTGAAGGTGGTAAGAGGTCTCTTAGAAAAACCACCCAGGGGGCACCTGGGTGGCTCAGTGGGTTGAGCCTCTGCCTTCGGCTCAGGTCATGATCTCAGGGTCCGGGGATCGAGCCCCACATCGGGCTCTCTGCTCAGCAGGGAGCCTGCTTCCACATTTCTCTCTTTGCCTGCCTCTCTGCCTCTCTCTGTCAATAAATAAATAAAATTTTGGAAAAAAAAA